>NW_007249735.1:197563-202928 GCF_000164805.1 Carlito syrichta | reverse complement strand
GGTTGCGGTGGCTGGGAGCGGCCACTGCATTACAGTCTGGGTGACTGAGTGAAACTCCAACTCAAAAAAAAAAATAAATAAAGAGAGAAACAGAGAATCTAGACACAGCCCTTACATTCTGAACAAAAATTAATTCAAACTGCATTATAGACCTAAATTTAAACAGCAAACTGTAAAAATACTAGAAAATAGCATAGAATAAAAACTAGATGACTGTTGGTTTGGTGACAACTTTTAGATACAACACCAACTATATAATCCATGAAAGAAATAATTGATAAGCTTGATTTTATTAAGCCTAAATATTTCTGCTTTTGGAAACTGTTAAACGAATGAAAAAGCAAGACACTGAGAGAAAACATCTGCAAAAGACATAACTGATAAAGGACTATTACTTAAAATATACAAAGATCCCTTAAAACTCAGCAATAAAAAAAATGAACAGCCTGATTTTTTTTTTTTTTTTTGAGTTGTAGTCTCACTCTGTCACCCAGGCTGGAGGGCAGTGGCACACTCCTGGTCACTGCAGCCTTGACCTGCTGGGCTCCAGCGATCCTTCCACCTCATCCTTCCAAGTAGCTGGAACTACAGGCGCACGCTACTGCACCTGGCTAATTTTTGATTTATTATAGAGACGAGGTCTCACCACGTTACCCGGGTGGGTCTTGAAACTGCGGGCTCAAGCAATCCTCTCGCCTCGGCCTCCCGAAGTGCTGGAATTATCTCATTGTTTTAATTTGTGATTCCCCCATGATATATATGCAGCATCTTTTCATAAGCTTATTTGCCATCTGTATAGCTTCTTTGGCGAGGTGTTTGTTAAGACCTTTGGTCCATTTAAAAAATCAGGCCAGGCTCGGTGGCTCACAAATTAAAACAATGAGATATCACTACACACCCATTAGAATGGCCAAAATCTATAATACTGATAACATCAAATGCTCAAGAGAATGAGGAACAACAGTAACACATTCATTGCTGGTTGGATGCAAAATGGTTTAGCCAGTTTGGAAGACAGTTTGGCAATGTTTTACAAAACTAAACATACTCTTATCTTATAATTCAGCAGTTGTGCTCCTTGGTTTTTAGCACAAAGGAGCTGAAAATATCAATACAAAAATCTGCATATGGGTGTTTAAAGAAGTTTTATTCATAACTGTTAAAAATAGGAAGCAGCCAAGATGTCCTTCAGTAGGCGAATGGATACATTGTAGTGAATCTGTCAATGAAATATTATTCAGCTGCCCCCCTGCCAAATTGAGCTATCAAATCATAACAAGACACGGAGGAAACTTAAGTGCATATTACTAAGTAAAAGAAGCCAAATCTGAAAAGGCTACATGCTATATTATTCCAACTATTTGACATTCTGAAAAAGGCACAACTATGAAGACAATAAAAAGGTCAATGGTCACCAGAGGCTCCTCTGGGCAGGAAGGCATGAAGGCAGAACACAGAGACAAAGAAATTATCCTGTGAAATGGTAGATACATGTCGTTAAATGTTTGTTTAAACCCCTAGAATGTGAAACACCAAGAATGAACCCTAGAGCAAACGATGTACTTTGGGTGATAATGATTGTGTCAGTGTAGGGTTCATCGATCACAACAAATGTACCCTCTGGTGGGGGGTGTTATCATGGGGGAAGCTGTGTATGTGTGGGGACAAAGGGCATAGGGGTCACCTCTATACCTTTCCCTCAATTATGTGAACTATTTATGTGAACTAAAATTGTTCTAAAAAATAAAGTATCTTTTAAAAAAGGTAAAAAACAAAATGGTATTTGATTTAATCACAGTCTTTCTTTTTTTTAAGAAGTGTGATGGAGCCGGGCTTGGTGGCCCAGGCTATAATCCTGCGCTTTGGGAGGCTGAGGTGAGTGGATTGCCTCAGCCCATGGGTTCGAGACCCGCCTGGGCAACTTGGCGAGACCTCGTCTCTACAATAAATAAAAAAAAATCAGCCGGGTGTGGTAGTGCATGCCTGTAATTCCAGCTACTCGGAAGGCTGAGACAGAAGGATCGCCGGAGCCCAGCAGGTCGAGGCTGCGATGGCCGGGAGTGGCCACTGCACTCCAGTCTGGGCGACAGACTGAGACTCTGACTCAAAAAAAAAAAAAAAAAGAAGTGTGATGGAGTCCACCACTTAAAGCCAAGCAGATATTGGGGCACTGGAATAATTCCGATGAGAGAACCTCTGAGGATCACAGTCATACCAGGTGATTTTAGCTCCATCACAGTGCTCCTCTCCCAGAGACCTGTGAAGGTCATCCTCCCAGAACCGGGAAGAATGCAGGCACATCATTAAAAAATTCAAAATGAAACTTCCAAACCATATTAAGCATTAGCCTTCAGATCAATAGCAATAATAGTTTAGAAGGAACGTTGGGCTTGGCAGGACTGTGCCAACAACAGCGTACCCTCAACCTTGTTCAGGGAGAACAGGCGCATAGCCAAAACTCAGGACATTTTTTTGAAGAAATAAGCAGACAAACACAGACTCAAAACAGTGACAGACTTACAGAGCACGTTCAGAGTTAGACAGGAACTGGTCTATTGCAGAAGAGCAGGAAGAAGTTGGAGACAGAGGAACAGTCACTTTTAGTTGAAACAGAAAACAGCCACAGATGAGGGAGAGCCAAGAAGTTGAAAAAAACAAGAAAGAAAACACATAAGTTAGCAGACATGTGAGCTTAGCCTAAATGAGCATGCCAGTATTGTTGAAGTACTTTTAGGAAGGGTAAGGGAAACATAACTATTGTACAGCATGGTTATGCCACAAATCTTGAAAAAACTGGGGGCATTTACAGGGTGAATTACTACCTTGATTTTCCAAGCAAGGAGACAGTCTTACCTTCCCTGTCCTGTAGCTAATCTTCTATGATATGTCTATGTTGAAGAATCTTTGAAAATACAGTTGAATATATATGGCCACTTCTTCCATACTGCCATCCCTGACCATCTCAATGTGAAATACTGCCATCCCTGAATGTGAAACTTCCTGATACAGTTTGGAAGTTGTTTCTTCCAAAGCTCATATTGAAATGCTAAACCCTAATGTTGGAGGTGAGACCTAGTGGGAGATGTTTAGGCCATAGGAGGTGGGCAGGTCCCCAGTAAGGGGCTTGGTACCCTCCCTGGGACAATGAGTTAACATACCATCTGGTTGTTAAAAAAAAAAAGTCTGGGACTTCCCACTTTGTCTCTTGCTTCCACTCTTGCTATGTGACACCCTGGTTCTCCTTCCCTTTTACCATGACTGTAGCTTCCTGAGGCTTCACCAGAAGCTAAGCAGATGCTGGCTCCATGCAGAACTGTGAACCAAATAAGCCTCTTTTCTTTATAAATTACCCTGCTCAGGTATTCCTTTAAAGTAATGCAAAACAAAGTAACACACTCCCCTTCCTTTTTTTTTTTTAACAAACAGCATTTTCCGCATCCATAATTTGTTTGACAATAGAAGCTGCTTTGTATCAGTCCTCACTGTGGTTTGTTGAGTGTAACTGGATGTGCATTGAATTAGCATTTTTCCAGATAAATTACAAGCCTTTGGGGAAACGATCCATGACTTGCCCATCCAGCACAGCTAGGTATTTCACCGACCATTAACTGAACGGTGGTAGTTGAGAGTCAAATGTCCAGAATTCGAATCTCAGCTCTGTTACTAAGTGGCCTTGCAACCTTGGACCTCTCTTGGCTCACTTTCTACATCTTAGGCATACAGATATTAACAGTACCTCTGTCACTGCAATACCGTGAGTAGTAAAGGAAATGAGGCATGTACTTCATGAACACAGCGTGCCTGGCATAGCACTTATAAATATTAGCTGTTACTTGAATCAACCTTTACATGAATAAATGGTGATTTGGACCTCCACTTGTTTCTTCCATCAACTGGATCTCTCTAGTGCTTCATTCATCCGATGTAAAAGTAAGTGGAATTGTAATTAAATAACTATAAAGGTCAAATAAAACAACATACATATCCCAAGTATCAGTGATTTATAGTAATTTATAATAATATCACCCATGTGTAATCCCACTGGAGACCACTTAGTTGTGTGAGATCGAAGTAAAGAAGTGGTGTCAGTGGTATGTCTTGGTATCCTGAACTAACGAAGCTCTCCAAGAGTTACCATCTGAACACTATGCTTATTTTATGAAAATTTCTAATTTCAAAAATGTATATGAAAACTCCGTGTGAAAACTCAGGAAACTTTCAGTGGTCTCTAAATAATCCGTTGAAGATTTAAATATTTGGGTATCTGCATAGTATGCTTTGCTCGGACCTCTGGCTGACTGTGTTTCACTGGCTTGAATGATCATGTAAAACCACACCAAGTTGAACCTATTGTTTTACACAGATCGCCACTCATATTTGTATTGCAAACCATCATCTTACAAAGTCCTTTGATATCTGTTATTCTATTTTCCACTCACCACAAACCCATGAAGTTGGCAACTGTGAAGATTTGAAAGGAAACTTGCTAGCCTATGCTAACTAGTCAGTCTTACTTTCCCTTGAGCTCAGACATGTTCAGTAAAGGCATAGGGCCTTAGCCTGTCAGCCTGGGGCCAAGCTGAGGTCAGACTTCAAGGCAATAATGACTCACTCACTCAAATAACAGTAGCCTTGATGGATGCTAGTGCACAAAGGAGTAGCTGACGCCATTTCTTCACCTTGATCTATCACAACTAAGTGGTCTCCAGTGGGATTACACATGGGATGATATTATTATAAATTATTACAAATCACTAATACTTGGGATATATATGTTGTTTTATTCAACCTTCATAATTATTTAATTACAATTCTACTTACTTTTATAAACTTCTTTATACATTTCCTTTTAAATTCAAGTAGCAATGTTGTTTTTCTTGGTTATAACCCTTAAAAAGTCTAATGACTGAGCTTTTGAGAGTGCACCATGTAGACAGTACAGACATGTTTGAAAGTACTAAGCAAATCCTGGCAACAAAATCTTTCCTTGTAAAAATCTCAGAAGAGAATATAATGCTTATGAATACTTTTTTGTACTGCACTATGCTTTAAAATGCTAGATGTGATTTATGTTATACATTGAGGAGGTTTTAAGATGAAATTTAAAGTGTTGCCATAAAATAAAAATTTAGACTTCCAGAAACTGTATATGTCTAACATGCCTTTTCCACAGTCCCGTTCATGTCAGCCTTCCTAATGGACATTATAGCTTTGCTGGGACCTCTGGCTGTTTGTGTTTCACAGGCTTGAAATGATCATGTAAAACCACACCAAGTTGAACCTATGGTTTTACAGAGATTGTCGCTCATATTTTTTTTTTTTTTTTGAGTTGGAGTCTCACTCTGTCGCCCAGACTGGAGTGCAG
>NW_007249735.1:34989-196880 GCF_000164805.1 Carlito syrichta | reverse complement strand
CACATTAACTCCATCTCCTTTATCCTTGCAGGAACTCTTTGCTACTTAAAATGGTCTTATCTAAAGTGGCAAGTTATAATACCTTAAAGTTGTTTGCCATCATCTTAGAAGAAAGAGTTACATCCGTCCCATGATAGGGACCCATGGATGTTTTCCTGAGCAGAAAGGTCATCTCATGCTCTTGCTCAGACTGAGTGCTCTGTGACTCCTGACAGCACCTGGGAAACAGGTCTCAGAGCTGCTTCTAAGCACAACTTATTCCATCATCACAGCCACATGCCATTTGCTTATTCTAGCATGTCAAACCCCTATCAACAAAGTATACTTCATTTACTCTGTATGACTGTCCCTACACACCAGGGACAATGCTGCATCTTAAAGGCAATTTTTATTATTTTTGCAACAATAATATCAGGAAACATAAATTTACATACTATCCAACAATAGACTCTATTTGAATCTACTGCTTTTAAAAAAATCTGAGCTAAAGCTGCTTTAAGTAGTACCAGTGGGGGGTAATTTATAGATTTCTTTCATAAACTAACTTTAAAAAGTTGGCTGTTTTTATAGTCATCAATTCACTCGAATGCTATACCACTGTGAGCTTAACTACTTTAAGTCTCTTTGCACACTTCACTGAAGAGAGTCTTTCCATGGCCTCTGGACCAAACCAAAAAAACAAAACAACAACAACAAAAAAAACGGTTCTATCCGACCACACCAGCTCTGCAGTCAAAAATGTCCTGGCTCCTTACCTGAACATCTAACTACTCCAGGGACCATTGCTTGTCTCTAGTGGCAGGCTGAGTTCTGGCGTACTCTGAAGCCAGCTCTGCCCTAGAAGGCTGTTGGCTGCTGTTGATGAAGCTCTCTCTGCAGCATAAACATCAAGTTTCTACAGGGGGGATTGTATTTGTTTGGTTAGGGCTTTTCCATTAGGCCTGGTCATCAGCAGTTGGCTGGTTACAGATGCAGTCCTGAGAGTGAATGGCTGGAATCCAATTATCCCAGCTTCCTGTTTGCAGAGCTCTGCCAGGGAGGAACACAGTCGTGTCTGCCTGCCTCACCAGGCTCCCAGGACTCAGAGTATATCATTTAGAGAAAACTAGCAAACCACAGACCCTCAGATATTTTGATGGAGAGGCAGCATGGTGTGGCAAGAGGAAACACTGGTCCAGAATGCAAACTCTGGTGCTAGTCCGCATTCCGCCTCTTCCTGGCTCAGTAGTTACTTCTTCACTTCTCCAAGCTTCAGTTTCTCATTAATTAGAGGGAGATCATAACACCAACCACTGGTGTTATATGCCATCTAGTGAGATGATGTATGTGAAAGAGATTTGAAAACTGTGATGATGGTGCTGGTGATGGTGATAAGGAAGATCACAGTAATGACAGCTGAACCTTACTGAGAACCTATCATGAGAAGGGCACTGCCCTAGGTGGTTGATGTGCATTCTCTCACTTAATATTCACAAATATCTTTTGAAGAACTGATGATGAAGGTAGTTATGATATAAACAAAAATAGCTAACATTGCTTTAATGTTTACCATATACTAGCTCCCAGTCTCCGCATTTTATGCATATTAACATATATAGCCTTGCATGATGTGAAATAAGTACTGTTATCATCTCTACCTTACATATGAGGAATATTGGATACAGAAGTTGAGTAATTCGCTCAAGATCATGCTACTCGTAAGAGGCCATAAGGATTCAAACATAGATATTCTGACTCTAGGACAGGAGTTTCCAAATTTTTTCTGTAAAGGGCTTGATGTAAGAGTTTTAGGCTTTGAGACCACATACAGGCTCCATCACCAGTTCTTTTTTTTTAGTTTGTTGATATTGTTTGTTTTTATACCCCTCTACAAATGTAAAAAACGTTTTAAGCTCAAGGATCACACAAAAGCAGGCAGATGGCTGAAAGTGGTCCAAAGATCTATAGTTTGCTAACGCTTGTTCTAGAAATAATTTTTATTTTACAAATAAGGAAATTAATGACCAAGAGCTTCAGGAACTTGACCAAGGCCATTTGGTGAGTGCTGAAATCTGGAATCTAAACCAGTTTCATATGCTTTGAAAAATGGTGTAGCTTTACATGCTGTGAAATAAGGACTATTATCCCTGCAGAGCTCTGCTAGAGAGGAACACAGTTGTATCTGCCTGCCTCACCAGGCTCCCAGAACTCAGAGTATATAGTTTGGAGAAAACTAACAAATAACAGACCCTCAGATATTTTGATGGAGAGGCAGCATGGTGTGGCCATACTATGGCGTCTTCATGTGTGCTGTTAAAATGAAAGGATATTATCACTGAGTTAGAGATGTTATACCTGCCCCAGTCAATTTCCAAGCACAATGTGCTTTTTCCTTTTAAAATAGACTTAAGGACAAAAGAGCAGGCCGAGAGCTATCAGATCCAATGCCTAGTATAATTCATGACACATAGCAGGCATGTAACAAATCTCTATTGAGTAAAATACTTCTGATTTCTGATTGAATGCAATCATTCTCCAAAATCGCAGTAATTTGTTCAGACTCTTCTGAACCATGCATTTTAATCCATAACTGAAGCCAATGATATATTCCTTAATCCAGCTTATAGGGAATCTGTTACAATTTATGAGGTAATTTCTACAGAACTATTTGGAAGAAAGAAAGAAGATATGTGAAGAAATAGTATCTTTACGAGGAATCATTTTGTTGACAAAAATGGCACTAGGAGACTGTACTTATGACTTTGAAATAAATATGTCACTAACCAGAGGCAGGACAAAGAATTTAGTAATTTCATCATAAGCTAATCCTATATCCACCAATACAATCTAATATTAAAGTAAATTTAAATTTTTACTTAACCTTAGGTTTTGGCCTCAGGGAATAAATGAACTTTTTGGAAATGCATTAAAAATTTTGTTTTAAGTGTCCAGATTTTTAGGGAGAAGATCATAGATTTCATCAGACTCTCGAAGGGTTTTATTATGCTTTAAATGATAGCACTGCAGTAAAATTGTTTCAGTGTAGTTTACCCCCATGAGCAAAAGGGAAAGATAAAAGTTGCTGGTGTGCACTGATTAGTACTAGGTTTTCTAGGTGGCCTTGTCAGTAAGATGCTTTGTCATATCCTCAAGGGTCCACAGTAACTCACTTGTTTCCTGCTGGCATAAGTGTCTGGGTCTGTATACCTATCTAGAAGATTAGCCACCAGTCCAGGCTGGCTGCAGTGACCAGCACTAGGGCACCCAACAAATTAAATGAAACCACAGAAGGCAGCAATACAGATTCTCTTCCAGTTAATCTTCAGCACCAACATTGGACCCACAGAAGCTGGCCTAACAAGCTCTGAGTTCATGATTTTACATTCTTAGCACCTGACACAATGCCTGGCACAAGGTGTTGGTATTTAAGAAGAGTCTGTTTAAATGAAAATAAGCATAATGATGACATTCATAGCAATTATTCCTTACATTCCTGAACTAGTTAATAAGGTTGTTTTATTTCTATTATCTCCTGAGATAGTCTGTCTATATGGAGTCATGTGCCTGTCAGTTAGAGGGTAATTTTTACCTTGTACTGTTTGTTGTTGGTGGTGTTGGTGGTAGAATTGGTGGTATTGGTGGTGGTGTTGGTGGTGACATTGGTGTTGTTGGTGGCAGTATTGGTGGTGATGATGGTGGTGCTAGTGGTGGTGGTGATGTTGGTTTTGGCAGTGCTGGTAGAAGTGATGGTGTTGTTGGTGATGTTGGTAGTGTTGGTGGTTTTGGTGGTAGTAATGTTGGTGTTGGTGGTTTGATAGTATAGGTGGTGGTGACATTGGTGTTGATGGTATTGGTGGTGGTAATGTTTAGTGTAGCGATGGTGTTGATGGAGTTGGTGGTAGTGATGTTGGTCTCGGTGAGGTTGGTGGTAGTGATGCTGGTGGTATTGGTGTTGGTGGTGATGATGATGGTGTTGGTGGTACTGATATTGGTGTTTTTGGTGGTGGCAGTGTTGGTGATGATGATGATGGTAGTATTGGTGGTAGTGGTGTTGGTGTTGGTGGTGTTGGTAGTATTGGTGGTAGTGTGTTGATATTGGTGTTGGTGGTGGTGTGTAGTGTTGGTGGTGGTAGTGTTGTTGGTGGTGGTTGTGATGTTAATTGTAGTGATGTTGGTGTTGGTGATAGTGATGTTGGTGGTAGTGATGTTGGTGTTGGTGGTTAGTGTTACTAGTGCTGTTGGTGTTGGTGGTGATAATGGTGTTGGTGGTTTTAGGGGTGGTAGTGATGGTGTTGTTGGTGGTGATGGTGGTTGTGATGCTGGTGTTGGTGGTGATGGTAGTGTTGGTGGTGGCGTTGGTGGTAGTGATGTTGGTGGTATTCATGGTAGTGATGTTGATATTAGTGTTGTTAGTAGTGGTGGTGGTAGTGTTGGTGCTGGTATTTGTGGTGATGTTAATGGTAGCAATGTTGATGGTGGTGGTAGTGTTGGTGGTGGCGTTGGTGGTAGTGATGTTGGTGGTATTCGTGGTAGTGATGTTGATATTAGTGTTGTTAGTAGTGGTGGTGGTAGTGTTGGTGCTGGTATTTGTGGTGATGTTAATGGTAGCAATGTTGATGGTGGTGGTAGTGTTGGTGGTGGTGATGTTAATGGTAGTGATGTTTGTGTTGGTGATAGTGATGTTGGTGGTAGTGATGTTGGTGGTCGTGTTGCTGGTGGTGTTAGTATTGGTGGTGATGATGGTGTTGGTAGTATTGGTATTGGTGGTTTTGGAGGTGGTAGTGTTGGTGGTGGTGATGTTGGTATTGCTGTTGTTGGTGGTAGTGTTGGAGTGGTGACGGTAGTGGTGGTGTTAGTGGTGGTGATGGTGGTAGTGGTGTTGGTGTTAGTGATGCTGGTGGTAGTGACATTGGTGCTGGTGGTGCTGGTGGTAGTGTTGTTGGTGGTGTTGGTCTTGGTGGTGATGATGATGGTGTTCATGATGTTGTTATTGGTGGTTTTGGTGGTGGTAGTGTTGGTGGCAGTGATGTTGGTGGTGGCGATATTGGTGTTGCTGTTGTTGGTGGTGGTAGTGTTGGAGTGGTGATGTTAGTAGTAGTGATGTTGGTGGTATTGGAGGTAGTGATGTTGATATTGGTGTTGGTGGTGGTAGTGTCAGTGGTGGTGATGGTGGTGATGGTGTTAGTGGTAGTGATAGTGGCAGTGATGGTGGTGGTGATGGTGGTGGTGGTGGTGGTGGTGGTTACGTGGGGGTAGATAATTTAGATGGCTCTCTTTTGCTTATGGGCCTGAGAGTATCAACAGAGATTATGGCTGTTGGCCTGGGAAACTAAATCCTGTGATTTACTAAACAGATCTGGGTGGTCTGGATTAGGTTTCACAGATATGAATTTGGACTTGGCTTTACCTGGCAGGTAGTAGGACAAAAGCATGGTTGTTGAGCTGCAGCAGAGCAAGAGAAGTCACATATGGCCTGAGAGCTGAAAGAGGAAGTGGGGTTTGGGGTTGTTTTATGCATTCTACTCTGAATTGGGCACTTTGTTGTGGGTGTAGACAACATATTGATGAGCAACTGGGAACCACTTAAAGTTTTTATGTAGAGTTGTTGAATATGAAAAATTGAAAGGAGCCATTACCTTTTCTTTTTGTTACTTGTTGCATGTGTATGTGTGATTTGAAAAATAGATCACCCTGACAGGATGTACAGCTGTGGAGGGTAAAGAGAGAAAATGTAGCCGTATCTTCATATGAAGTGATGGACAACAAAAGACCAGCTAAGTTGTTTCCACATGAGAGAATTTGGAGACTAAATGTAAGAGACTTGGAAAATACAGAAATCAAAGATGACTTCCCACCTGGAAATCAGACAATTAATAATAATAGTAGCAATATTCTGAATTTGTTGCTCAGTCCTATACATTTTAGAATGTAGTATCTTAATGAATCTCACTGGACTTACCATTTTTTGTCTAGCTTTCTGGTTTTTGTGACTATATCTATTCCCACCTATTAACTTCGACACTAACAATGGTCACTGAACAAAATTGGTTTATATATCTGTCCTCTGACAACACAAAAACATTTGTCAAGTGAATGAATAAAATTTGGTGAGGAAGTCTGGGGCATTCGTTTCCTGAGAAATTTGAGACCCAGAAGTATGAGTGGCTTGCCAGAATTTACCCAACTGGTGAATGGCAAACTCCAAGGTGGAAACAGAATGGATCTTTTTTTTTTTTTTATCATTCAAGCTACCACAGAGAAACCATCAGCTGCAACAGGAAGGTCTGAATAGCATGGAAATGCCAGGAAATTAGAAAATAAATAGAAAATGTTCTTGCTGAAAAGACTACTATTAGATGAGACAGAATTCAAGAATGATTTTGACCTTTTAGACTTAGAAGCTCAGGATTTCCGAAAGGTTCTGTGTTGAGGAGAAGAGATGCAATCAGTAATAAGGATGACCCTGGTAGGACCACCCCTTCCTAATTGATTCCACTGACTCATACCCTTGACCAACTGCCCACTCTCTAGTCGGCTAGGACAAGAGGTCTCTCCAGAATTGGTGCCTCCGTTCAGTCAGCCAGGGGCTTTTCATTTGAAATTACAAACCCTGGCTCAAGTTCCCTTTCAAAAAGCCTAAGTGACTGATGACTCACAGTCTTCCCAGTGGCAAGTTCCTGAGGATGACAAAGACTGCTGCAAGGCTTTGGAGAAAGAATGTGGGGTGGAGGGGGGTGGTCTATGTCCTGGCCAAGAATTTCATCATTAAGCAATGGCATATGGGCCCTCATTTGGACCCTGTTGACAAAAATACCATATACTAACAACTGCCTTGCTAATTCAGGGGACCGAGGCCGGAACAAAATGACGTAACTGCCTAGTGGCATTCAAGACAGAGAAAGACTCAACTGAGATTAAATTATCTGATCTCAACCAAGTTTTTAAAAATACAGATAATGCCTGCCCTTTCATTCAAGGCTCCAGACCAATTTAAATGACTATTCATCCAGACTACCAGGGTACTCATATATGTCAGAATGTCTCCCAATTTTAGAGGGAGTGTCTCTTCAAAGTTTGGTGGTATGGCTTCTTTCTCACTTTCTAGGCAGGCAGAAAAATAGAGCATGGATTCTTAAGGTAGGCCGATCTAGATTTGTATCCTGGCTCTGCTCATAATTACTTGTATGACCTTGGGTTAGAAACCTAGTCTCTTTAAGCCTTATTTCACTTACCCATAGCATGAAAGTTATATAAAATAATAATAAATATAATAGTAGAAACTACCAATTATCTGCCTGGCAGCGTGGTAATTGCTAGGATTATATATATAATTTTATTTAAATTGCACAACTTCATGATTAGGTAGTGTTAACATCTCTATTTTTACCAATGAAGAAATCAAAGTTTCGAGGACTAAAGTAACTTGCCCAAAGAAATAAAATTGGCAAGTTGAAAGCAGGAATTCAATCTGGTTTACTTTTGCTCTTTTTTAAAGAATTAAATGTTACAATATAGGTAAAGTGTCTAGGTAGTGCTGATATATCTCAGATGCTCAATGAAGTTGCATCCTTTTATCCTCTCAGAAGGTGACGTGTGGCAGTTGCTTTTGAAACACGTGATCTGGAGAAGATTGGGAAGCACTTTAGAAGTCACAGAATGACAGCCAGACTCCATGTCCCACCCACGCTTATGACGTGTATCTTTCTTCTCCAACTCCTTGGCCAGTCATGTACCATTTCTATCTCCCCCTGAATAGTCTTCTTGGCCTTCCTCTTTTCAGATCAGACAACTGGCATAGACACAACCGCTGCCTGCCACTTCCATCACGTCCCTACTCCTGGCTTCTCAACACCCTTTCCATATGACTCCATACGCTGCTTCTGAATTTCAAATGTCATGAAATTCAGAGTAATAATAGTAACAGTTACACTTCAGTGAGAGCTTACTGTATGCCAGAGACTGTACACCACTATTTCTAGGCTCTAATCCACCGAAGTCCCCTAACAACACGCTGGGAGGGTGGGGGGTGGGGAGCTTGCTGTCAGTGTCCCTTTGCAAAGAAATAATTGAGGCCCAGTGAGTCAAGGAATTCACCTGCAACAAATCAGGAATTGGTACATCCAGGATCCTAGCCCATGTCCAGCCAATGTCAAGGCCCAAACTCCTAATCAAAGAAAGCTTTTCAATTTACAGAGGGTGAAAGTTTAGGCAGAAAGGGTTGGGGCATGGCCAGCCATACAGCAGGTTAGGAAAGGTTCTGTGGAAAAAGTAGACGTTTACTGACACCTTTTGAACATACTCCTGAGTAACTCTCACTGGGTCTAATCTACATCCAAGCCCAGTCCACCCTTTCCTCCACTCCACGCTGTCTCGGTAAGTGCCATTATTGGTGAAATGGTGGTCAGTGTCCTCTAGGATTATACAGTGTCAAGTAACTCACACAGCTTCATCTGATTCACCACTGCCTTCTATAGATACAAAACTTGACAGTTAAGTTCTTTTTCAATAGACAGACATGAACCAATAAAGAAAATAACCTTGCCATAAATCAGGAAAATAATGATATTTTAAAACGCTACTATTTTTTGTTAGCTGCTAGTAATATGATACACATCTTGATTTTATTCCAAAGTGCCACTGAAAGATTTTCCTCTTATCAGAAGGTTGCAACTTTTGCAGTGGATGGAGTATTAACAGCAGAGCAGCAGTGAGAGTTGATGCTGAAAGAGCAAAATGAAATGGTGCAGTGCAGACATTGTTAACAATGAAAATCTCCAAAGTCTTCCAAACAAGTAAATTCAATGAATTTATTAGACAACTTCAGTGCACAAAAACTTGTGTTAGGAGGTAGGGAAAAAAAAGAACAATAAGAATTGGCCACTGTCCTTGAGGAGCTCAGAATCTGGTAGGAAGATCAGAAAGGGCATAATTAATGAACCATACTGAAAAGCTTATCAAAATGTCATAGGAGCACAAATAAAGTTTTGGGAATTGGAATAGGTCAGAAACCTCATGTTGCCCTGGAGCTGGAAAACACTTCATGGAGATGATAGCTGAAATATACCATGCAAAAAATTCCAGGGACACTTTCCCGATGGAAAGAAAAAAGAAAAGAAAAGAAAAGAAAACATCAAGCAAGCATGGTGGGGCTATGGATTTTCAGGGTGTGGAAATGCAAAGCACTGAGCACGTTTGCTTGGCAGTGATGATGGAGGGCTTAGAGACACAATGGGAGGCAATGAGGCTTCCTTCAGGGGACTGGGGAAACAGCAGGCTCCTAGTTATGTTCTAGAGCCCAGTGCCTCAGTCCAGGTGAAGCATAATGCCAGCACGGAAAGGATGATGTCAGAAAGGTTGCAGGTGAAGAAATGCACAGGAAAACCTACTGATTACATAGCCAGATTGGGTTCTCTTTATTTTTGAAAAAACAGTTGTAATAGGAAATCACTTTGTGGCTGGCCAAGAATTGGTTTTTCCTTCCAACTAGGTGCCATCTGGAATTAGCTAACTTGAAATCAATGAAGAACCACTGTATAAATGCACCTTTTTCTACAGACAGCCAACACTCCATGCAGAAGGGAGGGAGGCAGAGGAGTAGTACAGGGGAGAATCCGTTACTTCAAGGATGGTTCCTGCTGCTAAAGAAAATGGCCTCAATGGACCAAGTCTCCTCAGTGGATGATGCTAGGGGAAAGGCTAGACTTGGTACGACCTGGTTTTCATCTCGCGCTCCAGGGAATCTCTGTGTCTTTGGGAAAATTCCAGGTAACTTCCCTGATGTTCAGTTGGGTTTCTTTACCCCATGAAGGGAAAATGAGCCCTACCTTACAGGGTTAAATAAGGTAACAGGTGAAATGCAACCCACAAGCCTGATACTTTGTAAGTAACAGTGCACGATATCTAATGCTACTGAACTTCGTCAGCCTATACTAACTTCTCTGAGCCCTTCTCCTACTACTTTTTCCTCATTCACTGAGTCACAGGCAGCCACGTCAAGCGCATCCCTGCCCCAGTGCATTTGTACTTTCTGTTCCCTTTGACACATTCCTCCAGATGAAATAAATGGCTGATTCCTGTCTCTGGTCACAGAGCACATCTCCTCCTTGGAACCTTGGCTCTAACTACCCAGTTGACAACATTCCTTTGACATCTCTATTTTATAATGCTCTTTATAGCACATGTCAGTATCTAGACTTGTCTAATCCATATAGATATGTCTTTTTGTTTATGTTCTGGTTCCTGAAAAAGAGCAGAGACCTTGTCAGTATGTTTATTAATGATCTCTGGCAACAGACCCTGGCTCATAACAAGTGCTTGGAATGTGTCCCTCTGAATGCTGAGGTGCTTTTGAGATAGTTAAGCCATAAAACAAACAGAAACCAGCTAGCACCAGCAAGTATTAAATCAATGCTAGTTTCCCCCGACAGATGAGTCTGGAGATTGCTACTGCACAATGAAGACAGATATTCTGGAAAGAAAGCAAGAAGGGGAGACAATCTCTTGGGGTGGGCTAGTCTGAAGACTTGCTTTGCAGGAAGTTTCTGAAGTCTAGTACTCTGCCTGGACATAGCCGGTGCTTCAAGGCTGAGGAAGCTCAGATTTTCATTCTAGGAAGGACATTTCAGGAGATGGTGTTCTCTCTGTATGGAAGAAGAGATTTTTGCGAGTGCAATTCTGAGGAAAGAGTGGTCACCTGGAAAAATAGCTCTTAGCAGTGCTATGAACACTGCTTCCGAAAAACTAAGGATGGGGAAAGACAAGCATCATCACAGACCTTTGGAGGTTATTCCCTGGTCTGGCTGTTTAAGGCTTTAGGCTCCCAGGAAGGTTCCTTCCAGACATGGATGGGCAGAGATGGGGTCCACACTTGACTAGTCTCCATTCTGCTCGAACTTTTGGTGCAATGGCATTCCTGGTAAATTTGTGACTTGAAGAGCTATTCTTGGGTATGCCCTGCATTTTATATGTGAGATGATAGAAGTCCCAAGGGTTAAACAGAAGAACTGGTACTAGCCCTCTGCCCTCTGACTGCTGACGAGGGTCTCTCCACCATCCCGCACTCAGAAGAGATGGGACCTGGATTTCAGTGACAACAATCTGGGCATGAGGGACCTGAACTCCAGGCTTCTGGATGACTCATGACATGCCCCCTCCCACCCAAAAGGTTTCAACAATGAGCTACATGCTTCACTTCCATCCAAGACTGCTGTCATACTGCCTTGAATGCTCCCTGTGGTCTGTGCCTGGAGAGTGGCTGGATGGGATCCCCATCCTCTGCTTGTGGGGTAACCATGTCAGAGAGCTCAGTCCTGGTGCTGGAGGCCTTGATGGAGATGACATAAAGACAGGAAGGCAGGTGGCATCAGGAAGCATCATGTTGTCTAAATACCCTGGATTTCCAGCTTTCCTTTGAGGATAACCTGCTTCAGAGACCGAAAATTCTGCAGCTACCACCCACAGCCACTGGAGGTGCCTTGGGTTCCTGGGGGCTACAGAGAAATTTCATGGAACTGAGGCATGGGGTTGATTTTGGCATTTCATTGCATATTCAAGATTCAGTTATTAGTTTTAGGACTTAAAATTTCTTTTAATATATAATTTATATAAACATGTACAGTATGCACTCATATTAGCATATGTGTAACTTATCAATAAATATAATTTACCAATAAAAAGATCTATGTAGGCTCCTGTTTTTTCCATAACACATTCCTGGGAACTGCATCAAAAAGTGGAAAAACATGAAGCCAAGGATGCTTTCTATGGAAACAAAGTTGGAATCAGGGATCCTAGCTTCAAATAAATCACAGCAACAATTAATCGTCTCATAAAACCAAAGATACAATTATCATTAAAATTTGTAATCTTTGAAATTATAAAATGAAGTTTCATGTTCTATATAACAGGCACACATGTACTTTACATGTTTATTATACAAGGAAACTTCAGTGCATTATAAACTGTATGAGTGTCCCCACTTGTAATTCTTCTTTATTAAAAATGTAAAAATAATCAAGGTGCTAGCTAAAATAACATTAACCCATCATTAACGATCATTTACATGGACTATCAGATCACAACAAATCCCAAAATTTATCTGACTCAGTATCTTAGCAGACTCTCTAGGTAACATTGTTGCTAGTTGGTCATTCATAGTCTGGTTCATGTTTGATTTTTTTTTAATGGAAAATATATATGTTGAATTTACAGCATGGGAACTATTCTGTTGGTCCAGGTATTTTTTCCCCTCCAGTTTCACATTTCAGGACAAGCAGGCATTTAAATATATTCCACTGAGCTTGAAGTTACATGAAAAGTTAGGCTCATTCTCACCCAAATTATCTGTAGTGCCCATCTCTCCCCATCCATCCCTATACTTTCAGAACAAAATCCCTTTAAATGAGTGTTTGTGATAGATAAATTTGTATGTTGGGCAACCTGAAATGATCAGACAAGGAGGGGTGAATATGGAAGAAGTGATGGCTAAAGAGTACTCCTAGGGTGTTATTATTTAGTTATTTATTTCAACATAGAAAGCTCATTCTCTAGACCGGTTCACCTCTTGGTGAATAAATTCTTAGTCCTTGAGTGTTCAGGTGCAGCCACAGTCATCGGAAACAGCCAAAGTGATAATAAACCAGTGGAATGGCAATTTATGATTTACAGAATGTTTTCACAACGTTGTGAAGTAGGCAGGAGAGATGTTCTCTGAGGCTGGTGACATTCAGCTGCTAGTTCAATTTGCTCCTAAGTCACCCTGGTGCATGTGACCTCTGTGCCCGGCTCTCCCCTCAGTGTGACCACGAGGTAAGCAGGTGGAGTGTGCGGGCAGCCACAGCAGAGGAGTGGGTCTTATCCCAGGGTCAGAGCTGTCGAGACCTGGGAGCTGGCTGCCCCTGTCTTTGTATTAGAAAGGGACCATCCTCGAGCAGCACTTGCCTCTCCCTATTGGTGGTGGAGGAAGATAGTGATTGCAAGAGAGCAATGGCTGGAAGAATCAAAGGGCATTGGTCCAGTCACAGAGGCAAGGTGTAAGGTGGAACTCACATCAACTTTCTTCAAATGTGTCAAAAAATGGGCCCCCAGCTGAATATGCCCCACTGATCAGGGAGAGTCCCATCTACACAGGGTGCATGTCAGTTTGGAAAGAGACTTCTCAACAGCATTCAGGAATTCTGAAGAGTGTTTCTCTTTTGGAGGCTGTTTCCCTTCCCAAAGGCATGGCTTCTTCCCCTGAGAAAAACTAAGCCTTCACAGGACAGAGAGTTTTTCTCCGCATTTGGATGGTTTGGGCAATCTTCCTTATTCCAAGGTCTCTTTTCTGTTGGGTTCCATTCCAGAACTAAAGTAAACACCAGTGGAAATGATAACTGACACTTCATAAGCAGCAAAAGAAAAAAGAGTGTGATAAATCGTCCTGAGACGCTGTCAAACCACAGCCAAGATCAAAGTCGGAACCTCACAAGGCTCTGGGAAGCGGCATTTGTCTCCCTGGGACCTTTGCTCTGGGGCAAGAGCCACAGACTCAGTTTTGAATGAAAGACATTCAGGTTCATCTAAAGGGCAAAGCTGGCAAGGTCAGGGTTCTAGAAGACCCAAATGAAGAGGGCAGTTCCTTTGAAACAAAGCCAAAAGGTAGGCGGGTCATGGCTTTTTGAGGTAGCAGATGGCTGTGATAGCATCCTGTTGTCCTAGAAACAGAAAGAACTCTTAGAGATCCCCTAGTCCAGACTTGAGTTGACAGACTCAGAAAGGCCCAGACACGGAAGGATATTATTCAAGGACTCCCAGCTTACTAGGACCAGAGCCAGAGCTGCAACTTCGTCCAGTCCTGCTGCTGCATCCCAGCACTGCTGGGTTCTGCCCCTGCACCTGGGAGCTGCATGCAGTTGAGGGTTCACCCAGGGTGAACTTCCAACAGTTCTCTCCTTCGGGAGCAACAAGGTTAGAGGGAAGAGTTTTAAAATGGTAACCGTGGACTTCACCATGAAGCTCAGGGAAAAGATTGCAACATCCTTAACAAACGCCTACGGTGGGTGCTGCCAGCATAGCCCAAGGCGCTTTGGAGAAGGCGTCCCATTCTAGCCAGACAGGAGGGTGAGCATCTCCAGCAGACAGGACTGTGGCCACAGCATGGGGAAGCTTCTGTCTTCAGCTTCCCTGCAGGTTGCCGTGGAGACAATTTCCTCCGGCAGATCTCCGCCCCTGTGTCTTCCAAGAAAATATACGGAGAATGTTCTGAAGAGAGCTGACACTAACATGAGGCAGAGCCAGTGGAAGACTGTGGCAGACACAAGGTTCGCCCAGAGGATGCATGTCTGGACTCAGACACTGGGAGGAGAGTGTCAGGCACAGAACAGAATGAGAAAGAGACGGGGCATGGGGGAGGGGGGTGCATGAGAACATGGCAGTGACGGACCAAGCAAGTAACAAGGAATACAACTCTGACTAGGACAGGAGCAGGGAGGATGTGTTTGGACGCTGTGAGAAGACACAGCAAAGAAGACATATCTGGAGACATCTATGATGGAGATAGACACAGTGAGTGATTGTGCTTAGGGCATGAAACAGATCAGGAACAGCAAGGGGGACATGTCAGAGACACCAGAGACTGTGAGGTAAGAGTAGAGACTCCAGGAAGAAGGAGTACTGAGAAATGAAAAGTGAACGATGAGCCCATCATGTCCCCTGACTCCCTCAGTGTCACCTTCTGGAATCTCCAGGAAAAACCCGGTGTGCACAGGGCTTGTATTGGCAGATGGGGGGCCTCGGGTGAAGGGAATACCAGATGCAGTCCCACACAAGCAGCAGTCAGGACCCGGCCCTCTCTCGGAGGTATGGCTGTCTTCTGGGTCAATGTCCTGGGGGCCTAAGTGTCCCCGGGCTGAGCAGCCACCAAAGGAGAAGTTGCTGGGGGGTGGCACTGACTCTCCCATGGGCCACCACACTCCACTGCATCCCTAGAGAGAGAAGATCACAGAGCCTCAGAGTAGGAATAGGTGTTGGGGTTACCTTGTGAGAGAGCCCACCCATGCAGGAACCCTCTTATGCCACATAGATAGGCTACTGTTTGGCCTCTATTTAGGAAACTCACATGAACTTTGAGCACTGCTGACTATTAGAAATGGCCCACTAAGGTTTAGCCAAAATCTGTCTCCCTACTTTTTCTTTTTTTTTGAGTTGGAGTCTCACTCTGTCACTCAGACTGGAGTTCAGTGGCACGCTCATGGCCTGAAGCCTTGGCCTGCTGAGTTCAGGCGATCCTTCTGCCTCAATCTTCCAAGTAGCTGGAACCACAGGTGTGTACCACCACACCTGGATAATTTTTTTAAAAATTTATTGTAGAGACAAGGTCTCACCAAGTTGCCCAGGCTGGTCTTGAATTCCCCGAACTTAGGTAATCCTCTCATCTCTGGCCTCGCAAAGTGCTGGGATTACAGACCTGAGCCACCATGCCCGCCCTTACAACTTCTACCTGATGAAACTATCATGTCTGCCAGGCCCACTCAAAATTCTGTCCTTTGCTAATTATATCTTCCAAATTTTCTCTTCTTCAGGCTCCACACTCCCATTTTCTTTAAGAGTTCATTCTATATTATGGTTTCCAGATTATTTTCTGTAATGAGCACTGTCCCCTGAACACAATTTATAGTACGACGATCTCTCTTGACATGGTTCTAGAAAAGAGCCCAAATCTCCACAGCGAACTTCACTTACATCAGGTACTTTCATCATTAACTGAGTTTACCTCTGTGAATGTGGTCAAATCCAGTTTTCTTTCTTTCTTTCTTTCTCTCTCCCCTTGCTTCCTGCCTTCCATCCTTCCAACAGGATCTCACTCTCACCTAGGCAGGATCATGGCTCACCACAGCTTCCAACTCCTGGGCTCAAGTGATCCTTTTGCCTCAGCCTATCAAGTAGCTGGAATTATAGGTGCATGCCACCATGCTCGGCCAGTTTTTCAATTTTTTTTTTTTTGGTACAGCCAAGATCTCACTCTGTTGCCCAGATTCATCTTGAATTCTTGGCCTCAAGTGATCCTCCCATCTCACCCTCCCAAAGTGCTGGGATTACAGGTATGAGTTCCATGCCCGGCTAAATCCAGTTCATTTCAACAATGGTAATAAACTATTGGCTTATATTGAGTCTGTTGCCAACTTTTATCTTTTTTTTGACACAATGGCTTTCGATTCTTGAAGTTCTCTATTATATTGGTGCTGCTGATTCTATTTATTTATTTGAGCCAAACTATAGACCATTCCATTTGTCTCAGCTAAACTTCATTTCAGTCCATTGAGATCATTCTAAATCACAACCACTTCAACTATACCATAAGGTTTTTACAAGCATGCAGGAAGATCAGAGGATCTATAATACTACCTAGGTCTTTCAATCAGTATCATCAGGACTTTGGGCTTTCAATCAATGTAAAAAATATTGAGCATGGTAGGGCTAAAACAGACTCTTGGTACCCCACAGCAGACTTTCTTATAGTTGCACACCTAACATTCAGCATGCCTGGGAATGGACCACCAGCAGGCTTTGTCCAAGGCTTTGCAAAAATGTCTCTGCAAAACAGAAAATCTGTCCTAACAGATCATGAAATTATTTGGCATGAGTTATTTTTAAATGAAACGACACTGGGAGCCAGGACCCAGTGCTGCTGATCTGGGCCCCTGGCACCAAGGCCCTGCAGTGTTGGTGCCCTGAAAACAGAGGAGGAAACTTCACTGAGGTTGTTCCTGGACATTTATCCTACACAGGCCCTGATAGCATCCCAGGTGGAACCAACATCTGCTAGGTCAGTATGAAAAAGAAGATGTGGACAAAAGTAAATGGACTGTTACTACCTTTTCCATCATGTCCCAAACGCCAACGTACTTAACCATATTTGCTATATGTGACTTTGACTATGTCAACAGAATGGAAAGAGGCAAGAAGAGATCAGAAATGAGTGAACAATCAGAGAAAACCAATTCCATTCAAGAGGGACACGCAGATCATAGTTCTCCTGAGAACAGCTGTGAAATTAGACGAAACAACTGGTATGATACACAGATTTTATGATTCCATGTCATTTGGGGACTTCCCATTTGAGGATCTCTGAGATGCCCATGGACTTGGGTGGGAAGGTGGGCCTGGCCAGGACATCACAGGAAGGATCTCTGCTCCCCCATGCCGTTGGAGCTTTTTCTCATCTTCATTCTATTCGCTGTTGAGCTGGTGTCCCCTCACATATCTTCTCCCACCTCTCATGTCTCCTGACTTTTAGCCCAGTGTTCTGTGCAATAAAATCCTGTCCTCAGAGTAGAACTTGTAGAGAATAAACTCAAATGTTTTTATTTAACAAAAACAACAAAAAAGAAACAACACTGACTTTTGCTCACAGATTTACTTGTGTAATACGTGTCTTGGAATTCTGGTATTTCAAGCTACCAGTCTATAGTTTCTGGAGTCTAGCTTTAGTCATTTTTTAAGAATTTGGGCAATATTTATGGGTCACCAGCCTTCTACCTAGTTCCTAGTCCTAGAAGAGCACCATTCCGAGATGTGAGGCAGCTGGTTCCTTTCAGCCCTTGAGATGTTATATATCTTGGCTCAGAGACAGTTAACTGCTTTCCATCCATCCTGGAGAGCAACTTTCTTCCCATAATGTTCTCTTTCCAGTTGGAAGTCTATTCTTACTAGAGCAGAATATGCAAGATTTCTTCCCTAAATAATGAGACCTGACTATTTCTGGGTTAGATCTGAACATAGCTCTGATATAGCTTTTGTCCATCCTCGATGCATCCTTGCTTATTACTCCTGCCACCAGATTTTCCACACCCCATTTTAAACTGTACACTCCCGAGATAGCTCAAGATGTGCCCGCGTGCCTTTACAGGCTCTCTTACGTGTTTATTCATTGAAAAGAAGAATGAATGAAAGGAAAGAAGGAATGAAGGACAAAAAGGAAGGAGAGAAGGAAGGAAGGGGTGGGGAGGGAGGAAGGAAAGAGGAAGAAAAGGAGGAAGGAAATGAAAGAAGAATTTCTCATCTCTCATTGGCCAAATTCCCTTTGTATACTATTTGTTATTATTGTCATTATAAGCAACAATACAAACAACCACTATTAGTGCAGCACCAGTGTGTCAGGTACTGGACTGAGGGCAGGATATACATTAATTCCTGTGTTTTGTACCCATTTAACAGACAAGAAAATCAAGTTTCAGAGAGGTAAATAATTTGCCCAAGTGAATACGGTTAATAAGTGGCAGGGTCAGACCTTACATTTAAGTCATCTGGTATCAAAATCTGTGCTCCTAATTGTTCTGCTACACTGTCAGTCATCATCTTGAAAACTACTACTGCTAAGCACAGCTTTCAGGGGCTGCATCTCTAGCTTTTCCTTGTCACCCTGTGGTGGTATCCACGGTGAAATGAATATGTACAGGGCGCATGTTTTATCTGTCTCCCTTGCGGGAAGCCTACAGTGTGATGGGGCTTCTCCTGCTGCAACACAGTATGAGTGTGGCATTAGCATGGGATTCTTCCAGCTAATCCTCCTGCCCATCACAGGACACTCATTGCCACGTGGAATCTTATATCTTCTGCAATGTAGAACTAGGGGAAACTAAGCAGAAAGGAGAGGAGAACTGCAGAGGCAGGAGGAAAGTAGAGGAACACAGAGCAAGGGGCTGGGTGAAGACATCATGAAGAATGAGGAGTAAGGGTGAGACAGGCAGGAAGGTCAGGGCTGAGGACAGCCATGGGCTCCGGTACACACAAGACACCAGAGTGGCTAGAGGCAGGGGAAGGGATTCTTTGAGAGGTTCCTCTCAAAGTTCGTATTGGCTTCGCTGTACAGTCCTTCCAGAGAGCCAAATAAAGACGGAACAGTCTAGAACTGCTATTCAATGCTGGCGCCACTCCTTTTCATTCAGGCTATCTCCGCATAGCCCTGACCATGGAGAAAGGACAACGGCCTAGCCTCTAGCTCCTTGGAGGGCTCCCAGCCATCTCCCTCTCAGCAGGGCAAATGGGGACGTCAGAATAATGACAGGGAACTCTTTCGTTCCAGATGGCCCCCAATAGTCTCGGTTTACAGCTAGACTCACAGTTAACAGTTTAGTGTCATCTGCCTTTTAGGTCTTCATGAGAGATTTTTTTTAAAAATGGTTCATTATGCTGCACCGCAAGAGACCTCCCACTGGTGCAATAGATCACACTTGGTACACATGGCTTTGACACTCAGAGAACCCTCTCACTCTCGCTACAAGGTCAGCAGAGAAAGCAGGGTGTGGCAAGGTGAACAGGAAACCAGAAGACAGGGATCTAAGACCTTCTTAGCCTTCAGCCGGGTGATTCTGGATGACTTCACCCCTCTCTCGTGCCTCATTTTCCCCAGTTGTTTAATGAGGGGGAGGATGGTCTATGAGACCCTCTCCAGCTCTGACATTCTGATTCCGTGAGTAGCAGGGATGGTGGGTGACAGACACAGGCCTTCTGATTGGGCACCAGCTGTGTGTGGGACTGTTCTCCAAAGCTGTGGGTAATTGCCTCAAATTTGGCTTTTAATATTCTATTGTTAGTATCTGATACTTTCTATTCCGTGTGGAGGGGAGAGGTTTCACTTGGAAACACAGGACAGGTCATTTTTGGATTTGTATTAAAGAATCTCAAAGACCTCAGTTTCTGAGTCTGTGAAACTACATTGCAAAGCTGTTAAATGTATCTGGGTAGGCTAAAACAGGGTGGGGCTGAGATGCCACAACTTAAAATGCAGTGAGATCACAACTGTCTCTCCTCAGACATATGTTTGATCGGAAACATTGGCAGAGCCACTCAAATCCCTGATGCGAAACATCATTAGAAGAGAATCTTTCTCCAGAATTTTAACAGATGAGTTTTTTAAATGCATTCTCTTGTTTTAATAGTTTTGGTCAAATCCTTTACAGTTTACAAAGCAATGTCTTATATTTTTTCACATTTAATCTTCAACACCAATCTGTAAGGAAAGAAGGCACCGAGTGTCATTCCCATTTCAGAGCAGAAAGAAAGTGTGACACAGGGGCACAGACTGCCTACTGGAACCAGTGCTGTAAAACAGGCTTCCTGCCTCCCAAACCATGGGAGTCATGGAAATCATCTATGTAGTGGGAGGAGTTTTGTGATGAAATTTAATATTAACAGCTAATGAAACAGACTTACAACTACCTGTGTTCTAAGTAGAGGGGACGAGGAGAATCACTTACAAGTCATCTTTCTCAAAGGTCCAAAGACAGTGTGCATGAGAATGACACTTGGTACCCTACCAAATACAGATTCCCGGGGTCAGCAGAGCAGAGATCTGCCTTTTTAAAAAAACTGCTCTCACAACAGCTTCTCTTATACACACAGGAGACGAGATTTTCGGAGCAGTGGAGATCCAGTTCTGCTATACCCAAGGAAGAAGACAGACTGGGTGGGGGAGGGGGGCGTAGAGAGAAAGCACAGGTGAGTCAGAGGGCCAGAGCTAGAGGTATGAGGCAGCCGGGCTCGGTGGCTCAGCCTGTAATCCCGCGCCGTTGGGAGGCTGAGGTGAGTGGATTGCTGAGCCCGCCTGGGCAACTTGGCGAGCCCTCATCTCTACAATAAATCAAAAAAGTAGCTGGGCGTGGTAGCGTGCGCCTGTAATTCCGGCTATTTGGAAGGTTGAGGCGGAAGGATCACCGGAGCCCAGCAGGTTGAGGCTGCAATGCCCGGGGGCGGCCACTGCACTCCAGTCTGGGTGACAGAGTGACACTCCAACTCAAAACAAAACAAAACAAAACAAAAACCCAGAAATATGAAGCATCAGTGTTGCTCCAAAGGGACAGGAATGGAAGCAATGAAATGCAACATCCATTCTAGCAAAGTGGACAAGGGGATATTTACTGGGGTCTTTTAAAATGACATTGAAGAGATAAGGAAAGAGATAAGAAAAGACTTGGTGATAAATCATGAACATGAGAAAACAAAAAATATGAAGAGGGATGCACTAAGCAATATTTTGGATGTTCTAACAGGGAGTACAGCTCCTCATATACATTTGACCAAAGAACAGTTCTCCTCTAGTAGGAATGATCATCCTCTTCAACTAAGCATGCAGCTTCGGGAGGGATGTGCATGAAGCAGTGAGGGAGGAAGGGGACACCTGCCTAACCAGCCAATAGGCCAAATCAACCTTACGATCAATGGGGTGACAGATGTCACAGTCAGATTGCCCTGACATCCAGCAATATTTATTTATTTATTTATTTGAGTTGGAGTCTCACTTGGTCACCCAGACTGGAGTGCAGTGGCTGCTCCTGGCCACCACAGCCTCGACCTGCTGGGCTCCGGCGATCCTTCCGCCTCAGCCTTCCAAGTAGCCAGAATTACAGGCATGCACTACCACGCCTGGCTGATTTTTTGATTTATTGTAGAGATGAGGTATCACTGCCCTGGCGGGTCTCGAACCCGCGGGCTCAGGCAATCCACTCACCTTAGCCTCCCAAAGGTGTGGGATTACAGGCTGAGCCATTGAGCCCGGCCAGCAATATTTTTAAAGTGCTCTTCATACGATGAGAAACAGAATGCTAGTGTTCCATTCGCTGATAAAAGCTGAGCTGTCTATTGAGAGGGAGCACCTAGATTTGTAACAAGTTACCAGCAAGTTTGCTTATGCAAAGTCAATTTCTTCACTTGCATGTAAATACACTATCCACCAGGATAGAATACTGATGCTAGAAGATCAAGTGTTTCCTAACCATGGGATGTGTTCTATGAATGACATACCAGACAATGGGCATAGCGTTAAATAGTCTGAACCAGTTGCCAGAGGCTGGGAAGAGTGGGTGAGGGGATAAAGAGAGGCTGGTTAATGGGTATAAACATACAGTTAGATGGAAGAAATAAGGTCTAGTGTTTGATAGCACAATAGGGTGACAATAATTAATAATTTTTTGTATATTTCAAAACAGGTAGAAGAGAAGATTTTGAATGTTCCTAACACAAAGAAACTATAAATGTTTGAGGTGATGGATATTCTAATTAACCTGATTTAATCATTACACATTGTACGCATGTATCAAAATATCACATATGTTCCATAAATATGTACAATTTTGTTTAACAAAAAGTATTAATATTAAAAAAAAGTCTGAACCACAGCAAGGAGATCCAATGATTTCTTTCAGTCATTCTGTTTATTTTAAAGAGAAAGACTCAGTTGGGTCCCATTCTGGCTTCAACAAGTCTCTAATACTAACAAATGGAAAGTGGGCCTCGGGCTCAGAGCTTGGGCAGGCAATGGGATCAAATTAAATTTTAATAACCTTGTTTTGTTTTCATTGCATTTATTTAAAAAATCATCTCTATGTGGTTTTGCACTCAAGGTCATGATACAGAATTTCCTTTACAAATATATATATACATATATGTACATACACATATTTATACACACACTATATATATTTGTAGGAAAAATATATTTAAAGACAAAATCATGAAAGCAGCATGCAAGTAACAAAAGCCTGTACCAGACAGATGAGAAAACAGAATTGCAGAGAGCATAGCTTCTTGGCAGGACAAAAGTTCCAGGAGCTTAGGCCAGCACCCCTTCTGCTTGCAGAAAGGACCCCATATAGATGAGTTTGCATAGTTTGGGTTGCCTAATCTTGTGGCCCCTGGACAAAATGTATTGCTAGGAGCTCTTGGATTCCATCACCAGCCTCAGCTGTGTTAACGTTCCAATATGCCGAAGTGCAAGATCAAATCCAGCGTGGCTGAGTCTAATCCCAATGCACTTCTTTCCCTATTTCTCAATATGCACATATAACTAAGAGGTTAAACCAATATCCTTGAAAGACTTTTTCCCATCATCTAGTATAACTCCTACATGACAAATAAAAAGATCAAAACTTGAATCTTTGGGGGTAGGACTGTCTGCCTGCCTTTCTGCAGCATACCAATATTTTAAAAACTAAAAATATCTAAGAGAAAATACCTTAAAAGTCCAGATTCACAATAAAAACAGTCAACATTTAGAGTGTTTATTATGTGCCAAGTGCTGTGCTAGGCAATTCATGGGTTATCTCATATAAGTGCCACAATAACCCTATCACATAGGTTTTGTTATTAACAGGCTCTAGCTGAGTAGAATGAAGCCTAGAAACTATCCCCAGGTGGGACATCTAGGGAGTGATGGTGCCAGGATTTTAACTCAGAGTCTCGCTGGACCAGCATCACTAAATATGTACCTTAACTGAACAAGGACCTCATGTCTTAGACAGTGCTCTTGAGAAGCTGCCTGGGTGAGCAAGGGTGAGTCAGGTACATAAAGAATATTCCAGATGCTGCAGATGAGCTGAGCTTCTGAGAGACGGGAAGCAGGTGGTAAGAGAGCCCAGGGGAGGAAGCGATTCATTATTGCGCAAAGACTGAGAGGGTAGAGGATAGGAAGGTTCAGGGCACTCCTACTGGAACCATGCTTGTACCAGGCTGGAAAGTGAGACAGAATACTCGAGGCAGCAGCATGACCAGAGGCAGGAAAATTTACTGGGGCTTTGGAGAAAACTGACCAATCTTATATGCTTATTACATAGAGTTAGGTGGGGTGGGGGGACAGAAAATGAGCTGGAGAACCAGATTGGGTCAGGCCAAGAAGGGCTTTAGATGCCCTCCTGCCTTCCCACTGCCAGTCCCACTGTACTGCTCAAGGTTGTGTTGTGACAGCTCAATCCAGCTGGCATTTGCAGTTTAAAGTCCCACATGAGTGAATGGTCTTTCTGTCTCTCTGAGGCATACACACAAAAGAGCTTCTTATATTATACACATAGTCCGAAAAGAAAACCAGAGGCAAAAAAAGATAAGTGATTATTTGCAAACTTGTCAAGGAATGAGCACCCTGAACTCACCAAAATATGTGAATAGCCTTCAGTTCAGTTCTAGAGCCCTCCCTTTTGAAGGTCATGGAAAAACTGAACTGAATGCAGAAGTGGCCCAGGATGGTCTGATTGACTTCTGAGTGTGTGTGTGTGTGTGTGTGTGTGTGTGTGTGTGTGTTGGGGGGGAGGGGTGCCAAGGGCAGGGCTCAGACCATCAGAAAGAAATGGAAAGGTCAAAACTTGACAATATGCCCCTTAGAAGCTGGGTCTTGCCTGTCTAGATCTTGGCTGCATTCCTACTGCCCAGAACAGTATCTGGACCCTCTTAGGCATGCAATATAAAGACAATGAATGGATGGAGGAATTAATGAATAAGTGAGAAGTTGGCCTGGGAGATATAAGACCTGGGTTTTGGTCTTTGTTCCTCTGCTGATACTCTGCATTACCTTGGCAAACTTCTCAACTGCTTTGAGTCTCAATTTTCTTGTAAAATATTGGGTTCAGTGGTCTAGTTCAGGTTATTTTTAACAAGATTTTAACAAATAACCTACTGAAGTGGTCACAGGATACACTGGCGAGATGCAACAATGGTCATGATTCTGTGTACACACGTCCCCTTGCCAACAACTGTTTTGAGCAAAGCAGTTCTACTTTCATTTTTTGCACTTCAAGATTCCATTTACACAAAAGATTTCTGCACATCCGAAAACGAAGTTTGAAAACCACTGTATTATTAGAATTCTGATATCACTTCCAGCTATAAGATTCAAAGCTTCTATGATGCTAAGGTACAGGGAGGTAAAATCTCACCAAACTTTGCAACAACTAGGACTGTTCAAACAATAGAATGCCTTGCCTTGGATAATAATGAGCCATCCCTCACTGGGAGGAGAGAGAGACAGCTACCCACCAGACAAGTTGTAGAAGAAATCACTGCATTAGTTGGGATATTTGACCCTCTCCAAGTCTCGGTGTCAGCAACTCTGCATTCTTATAAGCATTTTGAGTTAACTAGCAAGGAACATAGTTTAGTGATTAAACAGTAAAGAGCTTTGAAATCAAACGAATGTGGGTTAGAATCCTGGCCCTACCATTCATCAGCTGAGGGATCTTGGCCAAATTATTTAACCTCTGAGTCTCACTGTCCCCATCAGTAAAATGAAAATCATAATACCTGCCCCATAGAGTAAATGAGGTGACTCAAATGATGACATATGCAATGCCCTTAGCTCAATGCCTAGCACAGAAATCTGAGCTCAGTAAATGACAGCTACTAAGATGAGGATGATGATGATGATAATGTCCAGATCAAAAAACCAAATTATTCCTAAAGCAACTAGTTATTATACATGGCAATCATTCACATGTATGTGTGTGTGTGCATATATATATATATATATGCACACACACACACACACACACACACACACACACATACTTTTCACAAGGAAACTCAAAGCAGGTAATTCCAATTTACAAATGGAGAAAGCAATTAAATTATACCAACCAGTAGAGAAAACAAAAGTCTGAAAAGGATAAGAGGAACATGAGCAGACATCAAATAGGTCTGTCAGGTTTATCAAAATACAAATTCACCATTTCTTTGAGAATTAAAAAAAAAAACAAACTCTCCAAGACCTATCCTAACTATGAAATGTTTCTAAGAATCTTATTAAAAATAATCTGAAATAGGCATGAAAATGAGAAAAGACAATTCAGAAACCATTTTGTGAGAATCAAACTCTTGGTTCTTATGTTGAATATGGCCCAGTGCATACTCAGCTTGTTCACACCCAGTGCCAGGCAGTGGGTCTCCCTGCTCAGGGTCTCGGTGACTTTCTGTCTCTTTCTTCAGGATGGCAGCTAGAACTCTCTGCACCATCCCTTTCCCCGCAGCTTGCCTATCCCTGCAGTTGAAGTACTTTCCCTCCTCCTGCTCAGGAACTATCTCGTTTCTTATCAGTAGGGCTTTGTGGGGATTTTGAAACCAAATCATTGTGGGGACTTTGAAACCAAATCATTTCCCTCCAGATGCTGTTCTGATAACAAACCAGGGTTCCAGAAATAGATACCTTGTCATACTAACCACTGTTCCTGTCCTTTTGCCTAATTAGAGGGCAAATATAACAAGAATACAATTTACCAATACCTTACTGTGTTTGGGGCTCTGTATAAACAGAATCTCATACAAGCCGCCTTACAACAGTTGTATGAGGCAAGAACCACCTGTGTACAGGCAGAAATGGAGGCACCAAGAGGTCAAACAACTTGCCAGAACTTCACATGTTCAGAATGGTAGGGTCAGAAGTCATACTGAGGCCCATCAGGTACCAACTCCTATGCTTTTAATCATAGCTCTAAACTACCTCATGGGTAACCTGGTTCCTCCTAGATTGGGATTCTGCCTTCTTAAACATTTTTTTCAGTGCCTGAAGTCCTGGTCCTGTCTGTCTGTGAAAAAGGAAGTGCCAACAAATCCAAACTAAGGGATGTCTCTATCATTCCAGCCCAGAGCTCCACCTTCTTGCAAATCTTTAAACATCAATTCCTTTCAAATTAAAGCTTTAAAGAACAGATATTTATCCAGATTGGTGAGTTTGCCCCATATTTCCCCCAAAGCAGTCTTAGGCATCACATCAGCCGTGTACCACTGAACATCTGTAAAGACACTTCTCCCTTAGGAATGTCTACATTTTTTTCCCTACTATTCCCAGATTGCCAGAGAATCAGTAAAGGAAATCAGCATGGCCTTGTAATTGACAATATCACCTTCGACATATCTCTTCTCACTGGTGATCTTTCCAGAAGTTTTCCAGCTTCAGCCAAACAAAATGTCACATTGACTAGAGTAGGATTTGCTCTCTTCTGTGCTTAACTGCACTGTGGGAAGATGTCCATGATTCTGTAACTCACAGGATCATAAAAAAAGGGCTTGAGGCTATCTCATTCAACCTCCCTACCCTTCCTTCAGAAATGCTGACTCAAGGTCAGCCCATGCTTTCAGTGACTGACAGTCAATCAACACTTTTAACTGATTGGTGGTCATCCAGTTTCTCCTTCTACATTACTAGGAACTCCTTAGTAAGGCAATCAGCCCTCTGTATCTTACCTCTCTCCTCTATCCCTGCAACACGAGCTGAATTCCACTTTCCCTTAACAGCCCTTAGATATGTAAAAACAATGCTAATGACCTGAATCTTCCTTGCTCTGAACTCAGCACCCCCAGTTCCTTCTGTTTTTTATATATCATAAATTCTGCCTTGAAAATCATGGTGTTTACCCTCTTCTGAACATATTACTGTTTGTTAATTCTCAGGATAGGATAACATGAAGCTTTGAACACTTCCACAGGCCAGATACCTACACCAATGCACTAACACACACTCACATAGGGCATGGCTTTCCAGTGGGTCTCTCAGTATGCTTTGGAGGCGATTCCTTCCTGAACAGCTGCTCTGACTAAATTGGGAGAGCTGTGTCCTCGCCAAGTACACGCTGTGAGAGAACAAGCCATGGAGGCTGTCTCGTGGAAAGGGCTTATCTGCAAGGTTTCTGCTGCATTCTACCCACGGAAGTTCAGGACCTTTCCTCGCAGAAACAGCATTGATCACTGTCCATGGCGCTTTTTCTTCTTGTCTTGAGAATAAATGTGGATTAAAAGGAGCCAAATGGTGCAGGCGTTGCACCTTCTGGCATTGTTGAAAGACCTCTCCTGCTACCTCCTGGTAGTGGCACGGAGTGTCCTGGTTGTAAAGCTCAGAGGTCTAGCTTAAAGCAGGGTCTCTCAATCTCAGCACTATCTTGACATTGGGGGCCAGACCTGTGCATTGTTGTATGTTGAGCAGCATCCCTGGCCTCCACCTGCAAGACACCGGTAGCATTCCCCAGTTATGACAACCCAAAATGCCTCTAGATATTGCCAAATGTTCCCTGGTAAACAAATCACCCCTAGTTGAGAACAACTGGCTTAAACTCACACAATCTCAATATAAGAGACATGGAGGTGAATCTACACTAAAAGGATTAGCTAAATCAACTTCCTCGCTTTATTGGTGCTGCTTGGTGATCATTAAGGGATGGGAAGGCTGGCCTCCTGTTCTTTCCAGTTCATCAGCAGTCTTCAAGCCTGCTGCTTATTTGAGCTCCTAAAACACATGGATTTCTGGCCAGCCCCAACCAGACCAAACAAGACGGAATCTCTATAAGTGGAGCCCAGGTTCAGGCATTGTTCAAGAGCTCCTGGATGGTAGTCATGTGTAACTTGGGCCGAGGCCCAGGACACCATGGCACACTACCTCTGTTCTTGGCCTCAGACAAACCACTTTGGGCATTTCTGGAGTTGGAGCTTGCCCTGGGGTGGTATATGCCTCTCTTGATTGTGGGTGATGATCTCAGAGGGCTGGTACCTAGAATGCCGACACAGAGTGCACCTGCAGTGTACAAGGAGGAAAGCAAACGCACACAGAATTATGCAGCATGCTTGACATGGTTAGCATGTTTTATGTTGGGTCAAAGAAATGCCTGCAGGTCATTAAAAAGCCAGAAGACATATTTAAAATAGCAGTCCCAACTGTTTATCACAAGGCATGATGTACCCGGGAAACAGGTCTTGTATCATGTTGCTTAAATAATTATTTATAAACAGTGTAATTCATTTAATTTAATTCATTTTTGACTTTTCTTCTAGCAGAGGGAGCTCTACCTCCCTTGCTTAGGACCAGTATTAGAACACAGAGATTTCTATTTGACTCATTTCTTACTAAATACTTAATAGGAAGCTGAGAAAATAACTGGGGGGAGGGTATTTTACCAAGGTGTGAATGCTGATATATTACAATTATAATAACAATTACAGCAGTGTCTATTCATTGAGTGATTTCTGTGTCACAGGAGTTGGCTGAGCCCAGCGCATATTATCCTATTTAACCTTAATAAAAGCCCTATGAGATGGGTTCTAAAGGCACTCTCATTTTATGGATAAGAAAAGAAACCTAGAGATATTTGATCATATGCTCAAGGTCACACTGATACGAAATGGCAGACCTCAGGGCTGAAACCCAGGTCTGCCAGATTCTAGCTCCTGTGTAAATTAGTTAGTACAATTTTAGTAATCAAAGCCCTCTAAGAATGTCTTGTAAAAGTGTATCCTATTTCACTGGTTACCCATTTGCTTACTTAATAATAAAATGATATGTAAATAAAAGGGCTATGAAGATAGGACCAAGCTTGGGAGACCTACGATTCTAAACCATAGAGGCCAGACTGGGCTGTTTTAAATTCAACCTGAAAAAGTAAAACTTTATTCTGTCGAAAGTACTTTAAGCAAAAGAGTCCCCACAATCTGAATGTTGTCACAAACTGGCTCTTCCCAATGTGAATCTTATAGACTAAGTCCGCTGCACTTTTTAGACTTCCAGGGAAGATTAAAAGAAGAAAACAGATAAAAATGTTCACTTAGTATTTTAATCTTTCATAAGCCTAAAGAGAACTAGGAAGATATTTTAACAGCAAAAATATATTGGTCATCTATTGTTATACAGATACTGTGTGAAGGACTAGATAGTTCCCAAAGAAGAGCATTCCATAGTTTCTACCCCCAAAAAATTTGATCTGATATGAGTTAAATAAAGAATTCTATAGCTTAAAATAGCACAAATGTTATGAGAAATAGTGCTGTAAACAGACCACTGCCATCCAGAGAAAGTAGAAAAACACACATTTTTCAGTTGAATGTGGAAAAGGTATGCTCTGCAAACTATAGAAAGAAGAGCTTGGCATAAATCCTGCAGTGGAGTTCGTCTAAATTAATTATTTATTTGAATAGTCAATAAGCACCCAAAGATGGAACAAGAGATTACTAAGTGTAGGCCCATCTGATCTAACCTTGTTTTCTTTTTTTAAGAAAAAAGTATGAAAATGCCTTGATTTGAACTAGTTTCTAGTCTTCGACGGTTTGTAGACAAGATAAAGAAATATGAGCAAAATGGTGGAGCTGACAAATTGCCAAATGGCTCACCAACTTCTTCCAAAGAGTCAAGATGAACAAGAGAAGTGGTAATCCTAACACTGACTCTAAATGACTGGATAAGAAAAGCTTTGGAGTTAGAAAGAGTTGAGTCTGAATTCCGGCTTCTTCATTTTCTAATCAGTTGACTCTGAGCACATTACTTACCCTCTCTAACCCTGAGTTTTCTCATCTTTAAAATGACAATGATAATAATACCCCACTTCTTTGAGTTGTTGTAAAAATTAAATACAATGATACAAAGTTCTGAAAAACAGTAACTGGAGCACTCTTCTAGAACAATGCTAGGCAACATAATCATAACCATCATTATTAATAAATAAAAAGGAAGGAGGTCTCTAGTGACTGTCTAGTACTTTTTAAATTAATGCCTCAGATGACAGTAATGAAAGTACACCTATTAAATTCCAAATTTTACACCTGCCGCTATAAGTTTCTTCATCTTATATTTTTCTAATTTACACTTTGCCCTATGATTGGATTTTACACTCATTTTGATTTAGCTTCATCTTTTCAATACCAATTAATTGGTTCTTCCTTTTTAAAATCTTTAAGTCTGCCTTCTATTAGTTCTCCCTCAGAGCCACAGAAAAGTGTCTGGATTTAGTAACATGGTAAAGTTTGATTCCATTTATGGAGATATGGAAATTTGTGGTTGGGGGTGTGAGTGTAGAAGAACTAAGAATTCAATTTGAGATTCCTAAGAGACACCTATATGGAGTTGTCAAGGAAACAAACTGGATCTTCTGTCTGGAGCTCAGAGGAGAGCTAAGTCCTGGAATACTGACCAAAGAGAAAGCTGGCAGCATGAAGATGGTATTTCAAGTCACGCACGGTAAAATCACAAAAACTGGAAGTATATTTTGAAAACAGTACCAGGAACCAAGTCCCGAAGAACCCCATCAGTTAGAGGCCAGGTAGAGAAGGAAGAGCCTGTAAAGAAACTGAAAAAGAGCTGCTGGTGCGTGAGATGGAAAACTAGGTAAGTATGGTGTTTAGGAAAATTGACGTAGGAAGTATCTCAAGAAGGAAGCTGAGCCAAATCAAAGGCATCAAATAAAAATACTTTTTCACAATTGTAAACTTCTATAAGACAAAAGTTAACTAAAGTTCAAAAACAAGCAGAAGATGGGGAGATGTGTTTGCAAGTGATATAACAAAGGATTCATATTCAGAATATAATAAAGAACACCTAGGAATTAATTTTTGAAATATAACAAAATGATCACAAAAAGGGACAAACACATAAAGATGCAGTTCACTAAAGGATAAATATAATAGTCAGTGACTAATTTAAAAGACGTTCAATCTGACAAATCATTTGGGAAACGCAAATTAAATGAGAGTATTTTTTAAAATTAACAAAATAACAAAAGATTAATAATATTCGGTGTTGGTGAGGAGAAGGAGTAAAGAATGCCAACTGCCACGGTGTGCTAGGAGGTCAATTCAAAGGTAAACGTAAAATTTAATGAGCATACATGCCAATGAAGCAACTTCCCTTTTGGTAGCTGTTTGAAGGAAATGCTAGCACATGCACAAAGAAACTGTACAAAGGCATTACAAACAGTATAGTTTGCAATAGCAAAAAAATTAGAAACACCTACATGTCCACTAATGGGAAATAACTAAATAAATTTTAGCATGTATTTTTAGTAATGCAATTATGGAACAGTAAAAATAAATAAGTTAGCTCTCTATGATCTTCAGTGAAATGATCTCCAAAATGTATGGTAAAGGACAAAGAGCTGCCGGACGCGGTGGCTCATCCCTGTAATTCCAGTAATTTGGGAGGCCAAGGCAACAGGATTGCTCGAGCCCAGTTCGAGACCAGCCTAGGAAATATAGCAAGACCTCATTTTTACAAAAAAATAAAAACATTAGCTGGGCATGGTGGTACAAGCCTGTAGTCCCAGTTACTCTGGCGGCTGATGTGGGAGGATTACCTGAGAACAGGAGGTCAAGGCTGTGAGCTGTGATTGTGCCACCATACTCCAACCTGGGTGACAGAGTGAGACCCTGACTCAAAAAAAAAAAGGCAAGATACAGAAAAGTACAGATAGGGTGGTCCCATTTATATAAAACACAGTGGGAAAAAGCTATGATTTTGTGTGTTATTATAAATGTTTGTAAATACATTTAAAAGATCATCAGACTAATGTAAATTTTTTTGTCTCTGGGGATAAGGGTAGGATTAGCAGCATAAAAGCTGATAATGTTTTCCATTGTTTTGGTTTTATATTTCTTGAATTTAACTGAAATTGCTGATGTTCTGGGCTTTTTAAGAAAAATGCAAGAAACAGGGAGGTATCACTCTATAACACTCCCAGATCTTAAGCTTTATTGTAAAGCTACAGTAATCAAAACAGCCTGGGCCAGGCTCGGTGGCTCAGCCTGTAATCCCAAGCTTTGGGAGGTTGAGGTGAGTGAATTGCCTGAGCTTGTGGGTTCGAGACCCGCCTGGGCAATTTGGCGAGACCTCATCTCTACAATAAATCAAAAAATTAGTTGGGCGTGGTAGCACACGCCTGTAGTTCCAGCTACTTGGAAGGCTGAGGCAGAAGGATCGCCGGAGCCCAGCAGGTCGAGGCTCCCAGCCACTGCACTCCAGTCTCGGTGACAGAGTGAGACTCCAACTCAAAAAAAAGGAAAAAATTTTTAAGCCGCATTAAGATAAAACAACTGACGTGGAGAATAAATTTTATGATTTGTTAATTTATTCATCAAGATTTTAAGTTTCTGCTACATATCAGGCAACATACTGAGTATTTGACATGTAGCAGTGACTAAAATAGGCAGAATTCTTGTCCTTGGAAGACTTGGCCTCTGGTGGCTTCAGGTTTTAGCTGCTCCGCATGCTACCCTTACTCCTAGGAGGTTTCCTACCCCACAGAAAATACCATAGAACAACTTCCTGTAGTTTCTATGACATGAAGAAATGTAAGGAATAAAATATGGCATACACATTCAAATGCCATCTCTAAATCTCTGTCTCTATGCTTGACAATCATCCTGCAACACAGCATCAGTAAAGTCTTGGGCTGCCCTAGAAACTCCCAAACTATTTCTATGACAGTTTCTATGGGAAAAAGCCATCAACTTCTCTACTACTGGCTGAACAAATGCATTGCTCAAGTATATACTGTTTGTAACTTGTCGACAGCCTGTACTTAAGCAACCTCTAACTTAAATAGCTAAAAACAACCTGGCACCTGCACATAAGTCCTTGCACACACACTTTATGGTTGAATTCTTTCTATGGCACTCATTGAGGCATAATAATTAAGAGAGAATGTCAGCCTCTAGGAGTATCCTTTGGAAACTTGCCACCAGCTGGAATTTCAGCACCATGCCAGGCTTTAGCCACAAGTCTGTCTACATCAGTAGCAGAATTCATGCTTCTGAACAGCCTCTGAGGCACAGCGTTTATATATCAAAACAATTATTATTTTTTTTTCTTCTTTCCTTACACATGCAGATAAAGATATCCCCCAATTTTCGGCTGCCAGAACAGCTGAATACTATTACCATCCAAAAAATTAAACGCTTGCTTTAAAGAAGGAACTCTTTAGAAATTCCCATGCATTCCAGGGCAAGGAAAAAAAGTCACTGACAATCCATCTTTATTACAGGACAAATGTACTTAATTACATATGACTTTTCACAGCTGAGAACAATTCTAGCCCAGGGTGGTCAGAACATTCTCGTTGTTTGTAAAGTGGCATCATAACTAGACATTGACCATTCAACCTTAAGGTCACTGCCACCTCCATCCACCTTGATGACCTTGGAAAAATCACTAGACCTTTCCATGCTCTCTTCTATCCCATGTCCTTCCTCACACTGTTCTAACGGCCTGGAATGGCTTCCCTGATATCGCCTCCATAATGCAAATTCTTATAAAATGTGGTTCTCTGAGGCCTTCCCTGAGACTCTTAAGCCAAAGCAGTGTCCCTCCTAGTCATATTCACACTCTAGATTGCCCATGTCCCCATGATGTCATTGGTCATATGGCACTCCTTCTGCATATTCATTATTCCACCACTTTAGTTTATCATGTTATTTATGGCCATCTTGGGTTATCAGGCAGTATGCTATTACAACTGGTTCTACTAATATTCAATTATTATTACTGTGATGAGTATTTACTATGTGTCACGTCTCATATGAATATATATGCCTAATTGTCACAAAAACCCTATGAGATGAGGATGACCAGGATTATCATTTTTTAAAAAGTAGGTAGGAAAGTAAACCAAGAAAGATCATACAGACGGCGAATAGGTGCACTGTTAGTACTTTAAATTAATATAGACTGTTAACGTTTTTAACCACTACTAACATATTACCTCTAAATAATAATGAACAACATTTATTAAATGCTTACTAGGTATTGGCTCTGTACTGTGTGCTCTATATACAGTTATTAATTTGATCCTCACAAAAACTCTATAATGTAGATATAGTGACTATGATCTTAAGTTTTTTTAAAAAGTAGAATTAAGGTTAGAAAAGGTTAGATGATCTTTCCAAGGCCACAGAACTATGTAGACTAGATTTGATGCAGGCCAGTCTCCTTCCAGAGCCTGAGTCCCCGCCCACTACTCTATTCCATGACTAGATGGTAGAATCCACTTTAATCTTTGCAAACTCTGCACAGGTTTTCGGGAATAACCCCACTGGAAACAGAAGACTGGCACATCACCCCTTCTGATGAATACCAATCAACCAAACTGATCGACTCCTTGTTACACTCACCTTAGTACGTGTGTGGATCCATTGATGGTCGTGGTTGAACAGGGGACTGTCTGGCCCAGAATGGAAGGTCTTCGGTAGCGCTCATCATCACAGCAGAGGATGATGAGAAAGGCACGTCTAAAAGACTTGTTCAAGAAGGCGTAGAGAAAGGGGTTCAACCCGGAATTAATATAGCCGAGCCAGAGGAAAGCGGTCCACACTTGCCCAGGGACAGTGTAGTCTATGAAAGGATCCACAATGTTGGTGACAAAAAATGGAGCCCAGCAGAGGCAAAAGCAGCCCATGATGATGCACAGCGTCTTGGCTGCTTTGGTCTCTGTCCTCATGCGGTGAGTGCTGTGCTGGTCCGCTGGCTGGGGTCTTCCCTCAGAGGGGGCTCCAGCCCGTTGTAGCATCTGGATCTGGTGGGCATGCTCCTTGGCTGTGACATAGATGCGATAATAGGCCAGCACCATGAGAAGAAATGGGATGTAGAAGGCCACCACAGAGCAGGTGATGGCGTAGGGCTTGTTGACCATGAAGATACAGTAAGTGGCGTTAGAGTTCTGGTTGAACTTCCTTTTTTCTATCTGAGAGTTGGAGAAAGAGAGGAAATGAGAGAAGGGAGGACAAAGGGAAGAAAAAAGCAAAACAGAAGAAACAGTAGACAAGTAGGGAAAAGCATAATTCAAAAAGTGAAATAGAAAAGGGGAGATTAGAAGATGGAAAGGAGAGAGAAATGGGAAAGAAAGAGAAGGAAGAATAAAAGAGTAAAGGGAAAAGGAAAGAAAGAAGAAGGTTTATCAGCAAAGTTTTGGCTTTGTTATAAGCCTAGCACACAGAATTTTGATGGCAGAAAAGGAACGTGATCACAACCCAGGGCTAGAGAGCTTGTCTACACAAGAGGAACTGAGGGTCCCGGGAAAGAAGAGAAGTAAAATGGGGACAGAATCATTCTTCATTCCATCTGCCCATCCAGTTGTGGAGTTCTGCCTCTGTTCTCCCTTCCCTGTCTGTTTGCACATAACATACCAGGGTCTCTTAGCAGCGTGCCTGGAACCATTCTCAAGCTGGCTCTTCGGGGAATGCCATGGGACACTTGCCTTGACTCAATTCTCTGCTTCCTGATTGCCCGATAAAAGTTTGTCTCATTTAGACAACAGTGTTCAAAGGACTGATGTAGAGTAAAGGCTATGAGGGTAGATATTTTAAAGTCATGGGAGAAAAGCATACATAGACTGGGTAGGGAAAGTTCATTAGGGACCTTGGAACCCAACCAGAGTTAGAACTCAGGCAATGCTCACTGCCTCAACTTAACTCCCATTCTCTCCTGAATCTGCTCCATTTAGGTTTAGCATTGCAGTTGCTCTGGTCAAGGACATCAGTGACCTCCACGCTACCAGGTCCAGTCCTCCCTTTACATGAGCCATCTACCCCTTTGACACACATGAACCCTCCTTCTTTCCCCTGTTTTGGATATTTTATTGAACTAAAATATACATAAAGTACATAAACATTAAATGCATAAAAAGATGGATGAGTTATTACACGATAAATATACCTGTGTAATCAGTATTCAATTCAAATTATAGAATATTAATGGCAACTCTGGAGGCTCCTGAGTGCCTTCTCCCGGCCACTACTATGCCTAAAGGCACCCACTAATTTTTATTACCATAGATTAATTTTGTTTTCCAATTTAGTATCAAAACAATAATAAAATATGTACTATTTGTATCTCTAATTTAACATTGAATCACTTATATTAGTTCAATAACTAATTCTTCATTGTAGTATAATCTTGCATTGTAGGAATAAACCACAATTATCATCCATTCCAATAATGACAGAAACTTGAGTCATTTTCAGGTTTTGACACTGTGTATGTGCATGTGTGTGTGTGAGTGTGTGAGCGTGTGTGTGTGTGTGTGTGTGTGTGTGTGTGTGTGTGTGTGTGTCACCCAGGCTGGAGTGTAGTGGCATGATCACCACTCACTGTAATCTTGACCTCCTGAGCTCAGGCAATCCTTCGACCTCAGCCTCCCGAGTAGCTGGGACTACTGGTGCAGGCCACCATGCCCAGCTAATTTTTTTTTATTATTTATTTTTTGTAGAATTGAGGTCTTGCTATGTTGCCTAGGCTGGTCTTGAATTTCTGGGCTCAAGCAATCCTTTCGACGTGGCCTCCCAAAGTGCTGAGATCACAGGCATGAGCCACCATGCCCAGCCCAGATTTTGGCTATTTTGAATAAACTGCTATAAATATTCTTGTACAAGTTTGTGTGTGTATGCATATATTTTCATTTTTCTTTGACTGAATAGGGAAAACACATATTCAGCCGTGATAGATACAGTCAATAGTTCCCAAAGGAACCATAACAATTTACATTCCCACCTCCAGAATAGGAGGGCCCATTATTCCACATCTTCACCAACACTTGGCATTTACTGGCAGTATATAGTGGTGTCTTATTGTGGGTTTGTTGTTAACAGTGGTAAAGCTTTTGATTATGTCAGTACAATACTCCGTGTGTTCTTGACACTCCTTCCAGTGGTTTAGAGTAGGATTTGTCTTATGCTTTGTGACTAAAAAGTGTCCTGGGCATCCACACTCACATAATTACAGTGCACTGACATCACTCCTTTCCACAAGCACGTGAAACTGAGTTTCTGCTTGTTTCCTAATTAGCACTCTGCTTCCTTCAATGGGACAATGGCATTGCCTTCAGAATGATGAAATACTGCTTAGTTCTTGTCAGTTCCCATTCTTCTTGCTGCTGTACCCTCAATTCCAATCCGAGGAAGTCATCTCCAACTCTCACTGTGCCTTCTCTGCATCTCTGCCACATGTCTATCCTGCCCTGCCTATCTGACTGGAATTTTGAATCAAGTCAAATAAACTCAAATGAGATCTAGGTTCACTATGACCCTTCAGATTCTTATTGTGGTTTTGCTGTGCATTTCCTGATACCTTATACTGTTCATCACCATTTTGCCATTTGGATATTTTCTCTTGTGATTATTCAGATATTTTTCCATCTTAAAAACTGAGCTGTGACTCTCTTTCTTATTGATTTTTAGTAATTCTTTCATATTTTGGATATATATTTTGTCAATATGCATTGCAAATATCTCCTATCATTTTGTGGCATGCCTTTTCGCTCTAGCATCTTGTGATAGAAAGAAGTTCTTATACTTTTGGTTAATACTTTTTGTGTCCTGTTTATGAAATCTTTGTTTACCCTTAAATATAAAGTTATTACCACTTCTAAACTTTTAAAGACATTCTCCTATATAATTGGTTACCATATCCTTATTGTGTTAGTTTTTACATTTAATTATTCTACCCATCTGAAATTATTTTTTCTGTATGGTATGATATAGGAGATAAGATTAAATTTTTACCTTATGAATATTTAATGGACCCAGCAGTAGGTATTGAAAACACCACCCTTTCCCAATTATACTGCAATATAAGCTTGTCATAAATCAGGGGACTATATATGCATGACTCTGTATTTGGATTTTTCTATTTTGTTCTCTTGAGTTGTCTGCCTATACATATACTGTTTAACTTCTGTAGCTTTACAAATCTTGGCTATCTGATAGTAAAAGTCTTTGAACTGTGGTTCATCTTCTTGATGACTATTAAATATTTTTATATCTCAGTATTTCCAAATACAATTTAAATGTTTAACAATTTTCATAACAATCTTCTAGGATTGAGAAAAACTGACATCTTGATATTGTTAGGTCTTCCAACTCATAAAACTGGCAATTTCCTTTTAATGTCTTTTAGAATTTATTTCAGTAATATTTTGTAATTTTCTGTATGTCTTACACATCTTTTGTTAGATTTATTCTAAGTTTTTTATGTCTTTGTTCAATTGTAAATGGTACCATGTTAAAATTATTATTCTTAATTTTTTTTTACTGATATATAGAACTCAGTGAAGTGTTTTTTGGGTTTTTTTGGACATTGACTATGTATCTAGCAACCCTGCCAAATTAGTTATTAACTAATATTTCATCTCTATATTCATTTGAATTTTCTCTATGAAACACTTATAAGATGTACAAATAATGACAGTTATATCTTTTCCCTTTCCAATCTTAATTCCAGTTTTTCTTGTTTTATTTAACTTGATAGGGTCACCAGTCTAATTTAGAATAAAAGTGATAATGGTTGACACCTTGTTTCATTTTCAATCTTAGGAGGTGAGCCTTTACTATTTTACTACTAAGTGTGATGCTTATTATAAGGTTTATGTCATTGCCCTCTACTTGATTGAAGAGGTTCCCATCTATTCTTAGTTACATGAGATTAAAACAAAATCATGAATGAATACTGAATTTGTCAATATGGTTTTGGCAATAATGAAATGATCATGTGAATTTCCTCTTCTTTCCCTTATTGATGTAGTGAATTACATTGGTTGCATTACATTCCTGGAATAAATATCACTTGTACTGGATACTGTAACCCACCAGTTTTGTTTTTTGTTTTTTTTAAGGAGTGAAAGGACTTTTTCACCAACTATGAACACTACCTGCTGACAATTCTAAGTCATCAGCTTTCTCCAGGTATATCTCTTTTTTTTTTTTTGAGTCAGAGTTTCACTCTGTCACCCAGGCTAGAGTGCAGTGGTAAGCTCATAGCTACTGCAGCCTCAGCCTCTGGGCTCAGGTGATCCTTTCACGTCAGCCTTCCAAGTAGCTGACACTACAGGCAGATGCCACTACACCTGGCTAATTTTTTGATTTATGGTAGAGATGAGCTCTCACCTTGGCCTCCCAAAGTGCTGGGATTACAGGTGTGAGCCACAACACCCAGCCAGGAATAGCTCTTGACTGAGGACAGCTGCCTTTCCCTATGTCATTTCTCCTCCTTGGGGTCAGTCTGCGCCCAATGTGAATATATACATTAATAAAGATATGGAAAATAGACACATATGTGATATATCACAAACATGTTATTTTATTAGTTGTGCACACATTTTGTATCTTGTATAAAATATGATAAGATTATCATATATCATTCTCTTGAATTGATATTCTTATCAATATGAAATATTTCTATCTCAATATAAATTGTATTCTATCACTTATAACAGTAGAACGATATCAGGTTTTTTTGTATTAGTACTTGCATCGTGCCTCTCTTATCCATTATTTTATTTTCAATTTTTCTATTGCTTTATGTTTAATGAGTCTCTTAAAAGCAGCATGTATTTGTATCAATTAAGTCTGATAATCTTTGTCTTTTAGTATCTCTTCTTTGAAGAATTTAATAATTTAATACATTGTCACAGTTTGATTTATTTTTAAGTTTACCACCTTACTATTTTCTATTAATCTCATTTTTTTGCTCCTTGTTTCCTTATTGTTTATTTTTAGAATAATACCATTTTTATATTATCACATTATTTCCCACCTATTAGCTTATTGATGATACATTCCTTTATTACCTTTATTTTAAACACTATACCTCACTACAGACTACTTAATACATTTACCATTCCCTTGACAATGCAAAGATCCAAAACAGCCTATCTCCATTTACTTAGCTCACTCCTGCCTTTTATACCTTTGTTTTTATGTGTTTTAATTCTGTAGATATTTCAAAGCCCACAAGACATTAATATTGTTGTGTGGATAGTCAATGTTCCTTTATATTACTCACATATTTACCATTACCAGGCCTTTGCACTCTTTCCTGCTGGTACCTCCATCTAGGATTATTTTCTTTTTGACTAAAAAGGCCTCATTAGGATAACATTTAGTATAAACCTGCTGCGGAAAAATGCTCTCAATGTTTATTTGCCTGAAAATGTCTTTACTTAATATTCATTCCTGAAGAATATTTTCATTGTTATAGAATTTTACATTATAAATTTTAAAGACGTCTACTCACTTCTCTCATTTTATTACATGGTCAGCTGTAAGTCTTATTTTTCTCTTTAAATTTAACTTATCGTTTTTCTCTAATTACTTTTGAGATTAATCTCTCCATTTTTGACTTTCAGCAGCTTTCTTAGGTGAATTTTCTGGATGTAGTTTTCTTTTTTATTTAATCTTCTGGGGCTTAATATAGTTTCTTGAATCTCTGACTGTTGGTTTTCTTCTGATTTGAAAAATTCTTAGGCATTATTTCCTCATCTGTTACATCTGCCCCATTCTCTCTTCCTTTTCTTTCTACAATAGCAATTATATGAATGTTAGAATTTTTGTGTATGATACCTATCAATATCTCTATATCTATTTATATCTACAATTATCTGTAATTTTTATCCATTTATTTCTATATACTTAAATCTGGATATTTTCTATACATCTAAGCTCCAGTTTGCTATAGGGTTTCTCAGATGCATCTAGTCTATTAAATTAATCATTATATTTATTTCTTTTAGTGTATTTATTAGTTTTAGGATTTTCACTCAACTCTTTTTTGGTAGATTCTAGTTCTCTAGTGAAATTCTCCATGTTTTCCATTTTCTTTTTAACTGTATTAGCCTTTGTCATTTGAAAGTCCTCATCTGATAATTCCATTATTTAGATTGCCTATGAAACTGTTTCTGTTGCCTTTTTATGCTCTTGGTTTTTTGACTATTTGGTCCTGTTTGTTAGAAGGCTCGGTAACTTTTGATTAAATGACAGACATTATGAGTAAAAAATTATAGATGGTGTGGATGGTAGTAGCCTCCTCCAGAGAGAATTTAATTTTCTTCTGGAGGGCAGATAGAATCTAAAAAGAACACCTCAATCATGTTTAGGTTGTGTTGAATGCATTTTGAGAGCTAGTCTTTTTCCAGTTTTCCCCTTTTCCTATGAGGTAACCTCTCAGGTATCTCAGAGCACCAGCGGTGCCTACTGGCCCTCTGCCCTAGCAAACTTTTAGATCCATTTAATCCATGTCTCCTCAGCATTTCAAGATGAGAAAGTCTCTGCCTAGTCTTTTGTTTACTAGCAGTGCTTTCAGTTCAACTTTTTGTTTTTGCTTTTTGTGTCTAGTTCTATGCATCCTTGGTTTAGGAGCGAGACAATGCTTCAAGAAAATATTATATGCCAAATTTTAAATTCATATCTCTAAAGTTTACTCTTCTCTGGAATTTAGTCATTCCAGTCTCAGGCACATTGGCACCCTCAAGCTCCAAACTTTCTTCTCCCAGTTCAGTGAGACAAAAACAAGTCCAAGACTCTTGCTTTCCATTAAGCCTCTATTTCTCTATCAGTGAGTCAGTAAAGGCCCCAAAAGAAACCAATAGAGGTCTTCTTTCATTGATGAGATCACAGCTACTCAAGTTTTAGTTGCCTTGCTTATTTTTCAATGCCTTCAGTTTTATATAATTTTCATATTTTTATTTTATTAAGCTTTAATAGTCATGGCTAAAATAGTTCCCACCATATCCAGAAATATAATTCTTCCTCTTTCCTTATAATGTGTTCTTAACTTGGTTTCCAAGACAATTTTCTCTCTTTGTTTTCTTTCTCATTGGCTGTTCCTTCCAGTGGCCCATTATGAGTTCCTCCTTCCTTAGACTTCTCTTCTCTATCTACCTGAATTCCTCAAGTGATCTCATCTAGTACTATGGATCAAATAGCATCTAATCTTGGAGAATACCTTACTTTTTATTTCCAGTCTGGACCTCCCATGAACTTCAGAATTTGATATCAAGCTGCTTATTTGACATCCCCACTTGCATATCTAATAGGTACCTAAAATATGTTTTCCAAACCAAGCATTTGACTGTCCCCATCCTAAAAAAGCCTATCCTACCTATGGTATTTCTCCTCTGGATTGATGGTCACTCACTCCAATTTTCTAGTTACCCTGATCAAAATCTTGGGTCACACTTGACTTTGTTTTTCCTTTCACATTCCTCTTCTGCTTTTTCGGTAAATCCTGTTGGTTATATCTCTGAAATATATCCAAATTCTAAATCACAATCTCCATTCCTGCCACTGAGGTTGGAGCACCATTGTCTCTTATCTGTCAGGTTACTTCAACAGATTCCCTTACTATCTGCTTTTTAACAGAAAAGTCAGAAAGTTTATTTTAAAAAATAATTCAAGTCATGCCACCCATCTGTTTGGTATCTTGCAATGATGCCCATTTCACTCACAGTAAAAGCCAACATCCTTAAAATAATGTACAAAGCTCTATTTATCTTTTCTATTTTTTTAACCCCCTCTCCTATTTTTTCTCCTCATTTACTCTGCAACAGCAACACTCGTCTTTTTGATATGTTAGGCACATCCTGTCTCAAGGCCTTTGCACTAGCTATTTCTCCTGCCTGGTATATTTTTCATCAAGATATCCACAAGTCCAGCTCTTTCACCTCCTTAAAGCCTTTACTCAAATGTCACATTCTCAATAAAGCCTAGTCTAACACCCATTTAATATTACAATTTGCTATCTTGTTCTTCCTTTTTTTCACAGAATTCATAATCTCCCAACATCTGATATGTCTGTGTACTTTTATCTCGTCTACTTATTTTCATCTCATCACTTGTCTGCTTCTCCCTGATAGAATACAAACTTTACAAGGTTGTGGATCATTGCCTGTTCTGTTCAATAACATATCCCAAACACCTGCAGAAGTTTCTAGAACATACTTGGGGCTCAATCAATAATTGGAGAGTGAAGGAATACATAAAATCTGACAACTTCTCACCACCCCAAATTGCTATCATCCTAGTCTGAGTTATCATCTTTACTTGCCAGGACTACTCCAATTGCTTGCCAAATACCATTATTTCCTGCTACTCTGGCCATTTTCTACAGAGCAATCAGGGCTCATAAATGTCACTGTGTTTAAAACACAGAGCACATAATGTCACTCCTCTGCCCCAAACCCTTCAGAGCATCTATCACTCAGAGTAAAAGTCATAATTAGCCCAGGTTACCTCTCTAACCTTGGCTTCTCTGTTCCTCTTAGTATTTTTCTCCTTGCTCATTGTCCTCTGTAGGTTTCCAGGTCATTCCCTAAACTCAGCAATCATGCTCCTGCCTCAGGGCCTTTATGTTTATTGTGATTTTGTCTTGAAATACTTCTTTTTTTTTTAGAGTCAGGGTCTTGCTCTGTCATCCAAGTTGGAGTGCAGTGGTGCAATCATAGCTCACTACAGCTTCCAAATCCTGGGCTCAAATGATCCTCCTGCCTCAGCCTCCCAAAGTGCTAAGATTACAGGCATGAGTCAACATGCCCGGCTACTTGTTTGTTAATGCTTACATGACCTGCTCCCCCATTCCTGCAGGACTGCTTCAGCAATATTTTGTTACAGAAGATGAATTTCCCATGGAAAATAATAACATCTTCTCAGCACTCACTATCTTTTTACTTATTTTTAAATAAAATTTAACACCCAAAATATATTTTACTTTCCCCTTACTAGATTTTAAATGCCATATGAACTGAAGTGTTTTTCACCATTAATTTCTCAGTTGCCTATAGAACATGGTGAGCATTTAACTAATATTTCTTGAATGAATAAATGAACAGTACAGTTATTATGAACTTAGACTTTGATGTCATAAGATTTCCTTTATAAAATTAATATTAAACATGGTAATATTGCATTCATTGTGATATTAAAACGTGTGAATGATATAGTATATTGTCTATAAATATTTAATAAATAGTAGTGATGTTGAAAAAGAAAAATGACATTATTAAGCATAGTTGGGTTTAGGAACATAGTTGAGAAAGTGCGTAAGTTATTATATGAACACTTAACTTTGAATTTTTAAGTGGTTTCTTTCCTTTGTGTTAATTAATCTTCAGTGGGTTGGTGTGGCTACCAGTCTGTAAAATCTTGGGATGGAGCAGAGCTTGTCTAGCAAGCTTAGCTTTAAAAACACAGGCAATTACACTGAGCAAAGGAGGAAGGCCCTGGAGTAGGTTCCTGCCCTGGGCATCAACATTTGCATTTCTGTGCAGGTTTACATGTTTGGGCATAACTTTGGTCCTCATTATTCATAAATTCCATATTTGTAAATTAACCTAAAGTTTATTTATAACTCGCAAAGCCCCCAAATTAACATTTGTGGTGCTTTCATGATGAATTGCATATTTGTTCTTGCACAGAGAGCAAAAAATATGAGTTGCCTAATGGGGTGTTCCCAGTTAAGGCCAAACAAGGCAATGTTCTACCTTTTCATTTCACTTCAGCAAGTAAGCGTCCCTTTTGCTATTTGCTGCCATTTACTTTACATTTTGTGCTTCTTGCTGACAATTTCACAGTTTAAAATGGACCCCAACTGTAGTGCTTTAGCATTTTAATGCTGGCTAGTGTTCCTAATTACAGGAAGGCTGCAATATGCCTCGCAGAGAAAATACATGTTTTAGAGAAGCTTCATTCAGGCATGAGTTGTAGTGCACTGGCCATGAGTTCAACGTTAATGAATCAACAAAATACATCAAACAGGTGTCTTTACACAGAAACACATAAAACAAGGTCATGTATTGATTGGTTGATGAAAATGCTGTGACCAGAAACTCACAGGAACCTAACCTTGTATCTCCCCTAGGAGCAAAAATTTAGTATTTGCTAATTCAGTGTTTCTAGTAACTTTATAGAACTTAGTTGCCACAAATAACAAGAATAAACTGACATTTGTTTTTATGAATATGTGGCTTGTGTTAACTTCTCTCTGGACAAGTTCAGTGTGCAAATGAGTGGACAGGTGTGAACATTAGACATGGTTGTAGAAAGCAGTTGCCCCATCCTGGGTCAAGTGAAATAAACAGGAGATGCTTCTAGCTCATGCTCAATGAACAAAAGCTTTTTAGGTTATTTCCACTAGAAATCCTACATTAGGAGGAAAAAGTGCTGAGCCGTCACTAGAAGTTTCCAATATACAAAAGTGTATGCTTTCAAAGATCTTCTCCATTAGGGAGTGCGTTTTGCATAAAAATTAAGAGCATAGACTCTGGAGACCAGTAACCTGGGCTCAGATATCGTCACCATCATTCCCTACCAATGACTTCAGCTAATAACTTAACCTCTCCAATCCTCACTTTTCTGAACTATAAACTGAAGACAATAATTGGATCTATCTTATAGTGCTATTGTGAGGCCTGAGTGAGGTTCGCAGGAATAATGATTAACATGGCACTTGTTCCACAGTAAGTGTTCAAAATTTGTTGACCATTATTATAACTATTTCTGGAATACTAATAATTGTTGTAAACTTGAATTTTGTTTTCTCTAAGAATGATAAAACTGACTGAAAGAAGTGGGGTAGGACTCAAGAAAACGTCCATACAGCCTCCCTTCTACTTCTCCTGCTCCAGCATTTCTTTCCAAAGCCCAAGAAACTCTTTTATGACATACCACATGAAAATCTTGGCCTAGACTTGGTATGGATGGCCTTTCCTTGACAAAGAAAAAAAAGCAGCACTAAAAGCTAGGAATGTGCCGGGCTCTGTGGCTCAGCCCGTAATCCCGTGCCTTTGGGAGGCTGAGGTGAGTGGATTGCCTGAGCCGGCGGGTTCGAGACCCGCCTGGGCAGCGAGATCTCATCTCTACAATAAATCCAAAAATATCAGCCGGGCGTGGTAGCGCATGCCTGTAATTCTGGCTACTCAGAAGGCTGAGGCGGAAGGATTGCCGGAGCCCAGCAAGTTGAGGCTGCAGTGGCCGGGAGCAGCCACTGCACCCCAGTCTGGGCGACAGAGTGAGACTCCAACTCAAAAAAAAAAAAACTAGGAATGGGGTGGAGAGAGGCAGGGGCAGCCCACTCTTCACCCACTGGTCCTGTGGGATTGGTGCTTGCTCTTAATTGCTCTTCACTATTCCCCTTCCCACATCTCAAGGGATCCTGGGACCACATTTAAAGTGACTGCCTGACTACCTCCTTAGGAAATATTTATCTCTGCTAATGAATCCAGACAACAAATTTTGATCTCCATTATAAGTTTAGTATGGCAGGGCTGGAGGACACTAAAGATTATCTAGATGGGGTGAGATGATTAATTTTGTGTGTCAACTTGACTGGGCCATGGTGTACCCACACTTTTGGTCAAACATTATTCTGGGATTGTCTGTGAGGATATTTTTGGATAAAGTCAACACCTGAATAAGTAAACTGTACAAAGAAGATTACCCGTGTGAGTGGACCTCATTCAATCCATTGATGATCTCAATAGAACAAAAAGGCTGAGTATGAGGAAACTCTTGCAGCTTTATTGCCTTTAAGCTGAGATACTAGTTTTTGCTTGCCTTTGGACTTGAACTAAAACACTGGCTCTTCCTGGGATTCCAGCTCACTTACGTTTAGATGGGAATGACACCATCAGCTCTCTTGGAGCTCAAGTTTTCTGATTGGAGATCTTAGGACTGGTCAACCTCCAGTCTTGGTACTGGTCAACCTCCATGATCATATGAGCTAATTCAATATATATGCCTGCATGCAACCACCCTCACCAACCCTCGCCCCCCACCCTATTGGTTCTGTTTCTTTGGAGAAGCAATACACAGGGTGGGCAAATGCTTAGCATATGCACCACATGCCTTCTTACACCCTTGGCAGGGATTCTTCTCCACTGAGGATCAATGGATCTTCTCATCACAGTCATTCAGAAAGTGGACAGTGGCAGAGCTGGACTCAGGGCTTAATTCTTCCAACTTCTGGCAGAGGGCTCTGTTCATTCCCCAGCAACCTCCAGCCACGTGACATGTTTCCTCTGGGTCCCTGTAGAACTCTCAGAATGAAATGGGATGAAGGTCTCTGGGGACATATGACATATCTCAGACCCTGGAATCTCAGCTTTGAATACCTGCTCTGTTATTTACAAGCTGTGTAACATTGGGCGTGTTACTTAACCTTGTGAGCCTGAGTTTTCTCATCTGTGAAATGGGGAAATAATTTATGCTTTTCCCAATGTAAAGTATTTAGTGTATTGCCTGGCATACAACTATGATAAAGAAAAAATTACCCATGGCACTGTTAAAGTGGTAAAGCAGACTTTATTCAGGACTACAAAGATAGGTTTGGGGACTACTGTGATGGGGCTTTGCAATAAGGGAGAGAGACTGTGCTCAACTCTGTATATAACAAGGAAAAGTGAAAATTTATAGCCAAACAGAATGGTAGGTGGGGGTCAATGGATGGAAACATCAGGAGTGAGGGGGATTCTAGCTAAACCTACCTAGCAGAACTCTTGTTTAAGACAGGTCAGGGTGACCAGACATCACCTAGGGAGATGGCGGAGGATGAGAAACCCAATCAAATGTCAAAGGTGGGGAGTTTTGGTTAAACTAACTTAGGAAGATTCTTGTTAAAGTTGGGTGATGCAGAGACGGACATGGAAGCCCCAAAACTGAGGTCTAGTTGGGAAGAGGATTTGAAGGAGTCTGAGTACAGCTGGGTCAAGGAGAAGCTCTCTGTCAGCAAGCATTCAGAAATGTAGCCTTTTTTAAAAAAAAAACTGCCACTCAGAACACTATCAGACTCTGTCTTAGAATATCCGCCCAATCTAGTACTATTTGTTCATCTAGAATCCCAAGAGAAACTGATCAGACAGTAAACTGTGGGGTCTGTGAGGATACTCACCAGATCAATTATGCCAATGTTATTCCAGCCTTGCATTATAGGGAGGAAAGAGATAAAGGTGGGGATGACCCAGCAGCCTCCCAGCATTAATGCGATGCGCAGAGGGGTCATCTTGTTCCTGTAGACCAGAGGCTGGCAGCAGATGGCATAATACCTGGGGAGAGAACAGAAAGCAGGGTGCGGAGGAGTGGGGGGAGACAGAAAATGGGGAGGGAGATGGGGCAGGAGAGAGAGAAAAGGAAATATTGAAGAGAGGAGGAAGAGGGGAAACAGAGAATAAAGATATGGAAGGAAGACAGGAAAGAAGAAAGGAGAAAGGGGACAGAGCAAGTAGGAGAGGAAAGGAGAGAGAAGAGAGAAAAGAACAGAGGAAATAAAAATACAATTATGCAAGAAATGTGGCACATTGGCCTATGCATTTCTGTGATTATAAATGTATACTTTAGATCACATCTGAAAGTCATGGCCTAGAGTCAGCCCAAAGCCCTCTCGGTCTCCCAGTGGGTCTGAGGGACTTCATGCACCCAAGGGTCTTCTTTGTCCCAAGCAGAGTTCCTATGCTGCTCTGACACTTGCACATTTAGTCACTTCTGTCCAGCCCCTCTGGGCCTCAGTATGCAGGCCCCCGCAGCCTATGTGATTGCAGCTGGAATAGACCCAGGCATGGCCTTCCAACTGAGCTCTGACCACTGCATCTCAGATTGGTCTCCTTCCTCCGGATCACCTGCCTATTCTGAGATGAGCTCTAAGTCAGTGTTTTGTAAATTGTGGACCAGGGATTCCACCCCTGTCCCCTGCATCAGACTCACCTGAGGAAGCCTTTTTAAGGAGCAGATCCTAAGGACCTTCTGAACCACAGTGCATTTTGACAAGTGGGAGTCATTACTGCTGTTTGTTGAGCCCCCCCAGTTCCCCTTGCTGAGCACATACACATCCCAGACTGCTGTGGCTGGGTGGGAAGACCATGTATCTGGTCCCGACCAGTGAGTCACGAACAGAAATGACAAGCATCACTTTTGGGTGAGTCCACTTTACTGTGTCTCTGATGCCAAGAATGTGGAGTTGTGAATATTTTCTGCTCCATCATTTCCCACCTGCTGACTGAGACTACCCCATGCCCATTTATCAGGGTCTGATCTCCAGCATGGGACTCCCTGCTCACCCATTTTTGAGACCATGTTCTGCTTATGCTCCTAACTTTCTTTCTGCCTCCAGACAACAATTTGCAAACTGCCCCCAATCAAGGGTCTGGCGTCTGACTCCCAGACTCCTGCTGCATGTAATTCCAACCTTGGAGATCACCCCATCCACGCCCTGGCATGACATGGAACTGGACAACAGTAGGTCTATCAGTGATTTCTCTTTGCAAGAGTCAAAAAATAACACACAAAGAGCCTGGAGGCTACACCTATTCTTTAAGATTTTATACCTTTAGTGATGAGCCACCCCCGACACCCCTCGTTTATGCAGTTCACTTTGTTAATTTTCCCCACCTCTTCTTTTCTTAATTCAAAGCATAACTAATATAACAATGGCTATGTTCTTTGAAGAGGTGGTGGTAGGGTGGGTTGAGAGGGATGGTGGGATGAGGCGAGCCTGGTGTTGGAGCATGAGGGGTAAGAACCTCAAGAGCTGGGAAAGAGAATGTTCTCTTTCCTCCAAGGCACTAAGGAGCAGCTGGCTACACTGTGCCAGGAAGTTAGCTCAGTCGGCAAGTGCATGGGGTGTCCTGATCTGGACCAGAGTGCAAGGATGGACCAAAGGATGGAGGGGAGAGGAGGGTTGCTCAGGACCCATTATCTCTGTTGTAAAACTGACATGGGCACCGGATCTAACAAGGTAACTCAATTGTGGAAAGAATCATGCTTAGCTGGATGCCCTCCATACTCTTCACAAATCACATCTGAGTAGCACATCTTTCTGAATGGCAATATTGATCATCATCAGTGGTTTACTGTTAACAAAGATGATGAATTTGAAGTGGATATACTTTTATTTTTTTTCAAATTTTATTTCCTTTCTCATTTCCTGCTGTGGGCAAGTTTTTTCTATTTACCATCCTTCCTCCTTTGTCTAGGTAACAGCACTCCAAGTTCTTTGCTGTTGCTGCAATCTTGTTGGGAAAGTAAATGGTGGGGCTCTCTCTTTTCTCTTCTAGAAAAGCCGCAACCAATCAGACTTTCTCCTGGGGATTCAATGTTATGCAAAGATGGGGAGGTCAGCAAGGGCCCTTTACCCGCCCCCCCCACAGCAGGCTCATGGCCAGGCTGAGGACTAGCTCCTGCTCCTTTGATCTTTGGGCAGCCATGCATTTACCCCTCGAGTCTTCATTCCTTTGTACTCCCTCCAATTAAATAAGCCACCTCACATCTTTCTAATAAATTTCCTTTTTTTGCTTAAGCTGGTGTTATGGGTTCAACTGTGCTCTCTCTCCCCACCAAAGATATGTTGAAGCTCCAATCTTCAGTACTTTGGGACGTGACCTTATTTAGAAATAGGGTTTTTACAGAGATAACCAAACTAAAATGAGGTTGCTATGGTAAGCCCTAATCCAATATGACTGATGTCCTCATAAAAGAAAAAAATGTGTCCACAGAGAACGATATGCACCGAAGGAAGATGGCCTGTAAAGACAGGGATTGGAGTGATGCATCTGTAAGTCAAGGGACACCAGAAATTGCCAGAAACCACTAGAAGCCAGGAAGAGGTAAGAAAATAATCCCTCTCCTACAAGGTTTAGGATAATCATGGCCCTACTGACACCTTGATTTCAGACTTTTAGCCCCTTGAACTGTGAAACAACAATTCTATGTTGTTCAAAGACATCCAATATGTGGTACTTGTTATAACAGCTTTAGCAACCTAATACTGTTGGCTAAAGGCAGTCTCTGCTGCTTGCAACCAAAGTATACTGTTTCACACTTAGTAACAAAACTGGCTTTGAATGCCAGATATATGCATCATAGATATTTTTTTCTAAATAGGAATATTTTTGTTTCCCTCAATATATTTTCAGTTCATAGCCCAAGTTATAGCAATCCTTCATCTGTCATCCCAAAGAAGGCAGCAGAAGAGTAAATAAAGAATAGGTGCTGCTCCATCTCTGTTATGTAATCACTATAATTTTTGAGGTTTAGAATCAAGTACCAAGATGTTGAGTAAAGAGAAAATTTCAGGAATTTTGGTTGGATTGCCAATGTCGGAAAAATCAAAAGTTTGAGACAAGGCCAAATTAAATAACCTGCAGGGAACTATTCACAATAGCCAATATGTGGAATCACCCTAAGTGTCCATCAATGGACAAGTAGATAAAGAGAATGTGGATATAGACACAATAGAGTATTATTCAGCAAGAAAAAAAGAATGAAATCTTGTCATTTGAAGAAAGATAAGTGGAACTTGAGGTTATTATTTTAGGTGAAATAAGCCAGGCACTGAAAGACAAATATCAGATGTTCTCACTCATATTTGTGAGCTAAAAACAGTGATATCATGGAGGCAGAGAGTAGGATGACCATCACCAGAGGCTCAGAAGCATGGGGAGAGGGAGGGAGGAAGAAAGAGGGGTTGGTTTATGGTATAAAAATACAGTTAAATAGAAGGAATGAGATCTAGTATTTGGAAGCATAATAAGGCAACTGAAGTTAAACATAATTTAGTGTATAGTTCAGAACAATTAGATGATCAAATTTGGAATGTTCCTAACACAAATAAATCATACATGTTTGAGGTGATGGATAGTCCAGATACCCTGATTTGATTATTACACATTGTATGCCTGCATCAAAACATCACTGTGCCCCCAATATATGTATGATTATTATGTACCCATAATGATTAAAATCTTAAAATAAATAAATATCCTGTAGGACAAAAAGCAAATTTGAGAAAACAGGCTGCCTTACTTAAGAAAACTATTTGATTTCCATAAGTAGATGTGGATGTTTAGAGGGTTATGTTGGGAAGATAAAAGAATTTGCAGAAGATGACTTCAGAATATATAGTTATGTTGGTGCTCATAACATTTTTATAGAAGCCTTCTTTTCTAAGTCTAGCTTGGCTAGAGTTATTGCCAGTTTCCCATGACAGATTGAAGATCTCATGGACAATAAGATCTCCTCATATTCTGCCATTTAAATGTTCTGTGCTCTAATTTGCATTTCTCTAGATTACTAGGAGCTGCTGCCACAGAGATAAACAGTGGTAACAGGCTTCTTTTTGAAATTCAGCTTCCAGGGAGACACTGTGTGTATAGTACACGTTTTACCAAGTCCTTACACATTTTACACACACAGTCAGCTCCCTGGACCACGAATGCCCAAAATAATGTTGCTTGGACAGCCAGCCTCTCCCGTAAAGGGCTGAGGTGGGATACCCAGTAGTCTCTTGCACAGATAGCTATAGAAAGTTACTCTTGCATGATTTGAGATGTTTGGGAGAGGCTGGGAAAAGTCTTTTATCCTATTTTTTAAAAAAAATTAGAAATAAGTAAAGAGAGAGAAAAGAATTTTATTTTATTTTAATTTATAATAGATTGGTTAAACTCTGAGTGACTGGTAAGGTCATAAAAGAAGAAAAAATATCAAATTGTGTCTAGACATAAGTTTTATTCAGATTTTGTCCTCTACATCCTTAATCTGGTGTTCTGTCTTGCAGTAAACATAATTTGATTTCTTAGTGACATGGAGCAGAGAATATAAGGTTCTTATATGGAGTTCAAATTTCAGCATCCACTTAAGTTTATGTGCTCAAGATTCAAACCAAGGCCTGGAACCCTTGAGGCAGCAACTGTACAAAAGTCACCTCACATCCTTCCAATGTCTTTCCAATCTTTGCTTTCAAGCAAAGAATTGAGAAAAGTCAACGTCCTCTAAACGCTGCACTCCCGAAACTAAATTAAGTAGGTGAAAGCAAACATCACTGAATAAATTGGTTAATAAAAAATGAGTTACAGTGTTAGCTGACTGAGGGAGCTTCCTTAAAATTCTAATATTTGTCTATAGATCAAGGGCTAGATAGAAATCTGGTAACTTGATATTCATCATGGTTGCTTTTTAATTCCTCTGTTTGCCCTGCTAATTCCTCTGTATTACTCCTGTTAATAACAACCAATCAACCAACCAACCAACAAACAAAAAACTACCCTACTATGAACTGCCTCTGCAACTACACCACTAGGCAAAAGAAGCTAATTAAATCTTTTAAGTTCTCTGGAGGTCAGACAGAGTGCACTGCTGATTTAATAATAATAACGGCTATTTATTTATTTGCCAAGGGCTCTACTTGTTTTACCTCATTTAATCCTCACAATTCCACATTTATAGGAATTATAAATGCATCTATTTAACAGATAAGGAACAAGAAGTACAGAGGGGTCAGGAAAAAAACCCCAAAGACCCACAGGTGGTGGGCTGAGTGGATATCAAGCCCAGGCAGCCCGTTTCAAGGGCTAGACATGGACCTCATGACTGCCACTTCACTCTGCTACTTCTAACAGAATTTGTTTTAATTCTTAAAAAGTCATTTTAGAAACAATCAAAACATAAGAATCTCAAAACTTGAAGAGTGTTCAGAGTCATGACAGTACCACATTTCCTCTATAGTGAAGTGCGAATCAAAGTCTGCTTGAATTCGCTGGGGACAAGTCCGACTGCAGTACGTTCTAAACATAAGGGTATCCTAAAGCTAAGAAAATTTTCTCTAAAACCAATTTTCTGTAATTGTCAGTTTCACCCTCTGGCTTAATTTAAAGCTTGAATCTCTTTTGAAGACAGCCCGTACGCTAGTGCATTCTACACAGACCACAGAAGACCACGGTGTCTCCTTCCACTTGCCCAGCATCACTTAATGCAGCTGAGGGGATCCCTGGACATGTGCAGGACACCTGCACCCTACGAAGAGCTTATGATCTAGGACAGGAGGTGGGGAAGTGTCCCCCTAACTGATTTATAAGTTTCACAAGGGCAGAGATTTTGTCTTGTCCACTTTTGTTTCCCCAATGGTGAGTACAATGCTTGAAACGTGAATGTTCACAATCTGGATTAATACGGAGTACATTCTCAGTCACACCAATTCAATAAATTCCATTAAAATGGAATTACCAAGTTTTGGAGATGTGAAAACCCATATTTAGTAGGGGAATGAGAAAAGATTTTCTCCTGTAAGTGTATTTTAAGGCGGACTTTAGAGCCTAAATAAGGATGGCAGAGAAGAAAGTGTAACCCAGGGGCTGTAGATGCATGTGCAAAGGCCCAGAGACAGAAATTATATAAATATATGAAATACATGTGCATAAATATAGGAGGGAACCCCAAACCAAAACTTATTAATTAAAAAACTATGTATTTATTCCTACATGTTTAAACTTTAGTCACCTTCAAAGTACTCTCTGTTTAATGCAATACACCTATTGAGGTGCTTTTTTCCACTGCTCAAAACAGTTTCGAACTTATCAACTTTGATACCTTTTAGTGCTTTTGCCGTTTTTGGTTTCCATACAGCAAAACTGTTTCCCTTTGAGGACTTTTTTCATCCAGGGAAACAAAACAAAGTCGCTGGGGGTGAGATTGCGTAAATAGGAAGGGTGGGACATGGGGGTCATGCTGTTTTTGGTAAAAAGCTGCTCAATGGTCAGCACAGTGTGGGCTGGTGTGTTGAACTGCCACACACTGTTCATGTAAATCACCTATCATGAAATGGGCAAACATGTTGAAAAAATCTCCAACAACAACAAAAAAATTCACTGAAGCCGAATGCAGTCTCTCACAACAGCACTAACTGGTAAACTGGTGGTGATGGGTTCCTAGAACACTTACTGAGAAGGGGAAGCCTCTCTTAAAAGGTACCCACCCTCCAAAAAGATAGTTCTGTGTCTTGTATATCCCTATACCCACATAGCCTTCTAAATATAAAAGAATAAAAATTAGCTGGATTGTAAGGTGTTTATAAGAAAGTGGGAAGAAATAAGCCCCCAAAGGCTGGCTGGGGTAGGTCTCAGAGCAGTGGTTCTCAGACCTCATTATGTGTCAAAATCACCTAGAGGATTTGTTGAAACACAGGTTGCTGGAAAGTCTGGAGGGTGGCCCAAGAATTTGCATTTCTGATATATTCCCAGGTGATGCCAGTGCTGGTAGGCTAGAGACCACACTTTGAGAACCACTGTCTTAGAGGTTTTGAACGTGAGGCTAGGAGGAGTCACCAAAAGTTTTTTGAGCTGGGAAATGTCCGTCACAATCAACACCTCTGCGTGCTTCGCTAAAGAAGTTGACTCAATAAAGTCCAGAGAAAGGTGGACGCTAGGTAGACATTGTTCAGCAGGCAACCAGGCCTGCTGTAAGAGATAAAATCTGTAAGGTTTGCTCTCAAGCCTTCCATTGGACAATTCCCATTCTTCCTTAACTAGAAAACTTCTACAGAGAAGTTAAATGAATGTTCAAGTGACAAGTGAGGTTCCAGATGGCCAGGATTAACTAAAATGCAGCAAGGGTATTTACAAAGTAATTTCTTATGCAAAACAATTCAAAAGTATTGCTCATAAAACTCCATTAAAATCCCCTTTGGTAGACCAGCCATCAGCTTCTCCAACTGCAGCCATGTGCAAATGTGTGATCAAATTGCTTTTAAATGTCTCTGGGGACACAATTTACTTTGACAACTCGTAGAAGACAGCCGTGTATTTTAAGCTCCGTGCTAATCCCTTCCCTGCTCCTCCAGCAATTAAGGAAAATTCTACCTCCTCACTTCCTGCCCTCCCAACCACAGGAAAGGCAGAAGAAGCAAGGAGAATAACTTGGAATCCTAGACTTTCAGAACTGGCAAAGATCTTAGCAGTCAACTTCATGCCTTCACAATTGAGTGCCAACTTTTCCTGCCTTAACCACTTGTGAGCTCTGTGGTCTTACAGTCAGTTACTTAAACCCTTCAGGATCCAGTTTCCACATCTGTAAAGTGGGGGATAATCGTTTCTAACATCTTCTCTGTGAGAACAGATGAAATAATATCTTTAAAACATAGAAATTTCTTGGCACATAAATAACATTTAATTTAATACATATTATTATAAAGAGATTCAAATATATGTTGGAGCTATGAGCTCACAGAAGTCACTCAGTGCAACATCCCTCCCCAGCAGTTGATTCTAAGAAACAGAAGCGTGAATGAGTTGGTCCCTAATGGTGAACTTGAGACCATATTTGCTATATGCAATGGATTTGCTTATGTGCAGGATCTAATCATCATACAGTGTGGTTTGAGCAGTTAAGTTTTAGGGTAGATGTGACAAGGCAATAGATGACTCCACATAGTAACAGGTCACTACAGCCTGGGGTAGCTGTGGCTCAGTGTCTGGGTAGCAGTCCTCCCTTCAGGGGGTGGTCCAACAAACATTTGGAGTAGAACTCTGGGTGGAGGGACTTGGTTTTCTGCTCTTAGTAATTGGTTTTTGTTACACTTGAGTTCTTTTGGTTCTCTTTTGAGGAAGTGAAGAGGACAGAAGCAGCATGAGCTTTAAGAAAGAACCAAAGGCCTCTTCTCTGTGGTCCCCAGGCTTGACAAGCTGCCAGTTACCTGGAAGATCTGAGGGGAACACCCAGTAGGCTAGAGAGGAGGCTGAGAAAGTAGCCAAGGGTGGAGGTAGAACTGTAGGTTCCAGGAAGGAAAAATTATGGGGTGGGGGAAGAGGGAGGGACTCCCTTCTATCAATGATCTGGAAGAGATCAGGTGAGGCCTCCCTCTGCAGGAACCATAACTCCATGTGCAATCTGCAGAGTAATTGTTTACTGTGTTCCTCTCTGTTAAATATTCTTCTGTACCTTCTTTAGGAAACTTGCGAGAAAGGGAGTATCGGCTATCTAGGAAGGTGTGTTATCAAAGACTACAGGAAGGACAACCTGTCAAAACTATCATCTGAAAGCCTGTTGGTAGGGCTTACTGGACGCATGCAGAGGTCACCCAGTTCCACATTACAGCATGTATAAACTCATCAGTGTGCCAGCAGACACTGCCAACTGTTCTGCAGACTCTGCCAGATTGAGTTTGGGGTCACATCCCCTAGAAATCCTCTCTGGGCCCGCAAAGCACTGACTGCTCTGGTTTTTGAAGTACCTTGTATATATCTGTGACACAGGACTTTTCTAATGATATGCTAATTGTCTACTTTCTTCTCTACTGCTGCAACTACTACTATTCCTGCTACAACATGCCACCCACTTATTGAGGGTACATCATGAGGCAGAAAGTGTGTTCTATGTCATGCTTAATTTCTGCAGCAACTCTGCAAGGCAGCTCTCATCATCCTCATTTCAGTTATGAGGAAACTGAGACTCAGAGAGCTTAATCCACTTGTTGGAGATCATACTGCCAGGTTATGGTAGAGCTGGGTCTTAAATCCACATCTGCCAAAGTCCCTTCTTTGGCAGCACTGATAGCAGCCTTGGCAATGCTGACAGACAAAAGTGGCCCATCTTGGAAGAGGGAGGAGGATGTGCAGTGCTCTAGAAGATTTGTAAAATAAAGATACACAGACAAAAGACATATTTAAAGATGAACATGACAAATAAGATCAGATACAAAAATAATGACTAAGGACCTACTCCAGTTATGCAGAAATGGGTTGGAGAAAGGAATAAAGAGGAAGGAGATGCTTTTGAAAGATATTTATAAAAGTACAACTGCAATTTGGCAACTGATTGATCATGGTTGATGGGTAAAAGGTGACCTCAATTGTGTTTAAATGACTAAAAGATGAGTAATAGATGTATCTTTGATGTATAAAGTAGAAGAGGATACGTTCTCATTTACAATGGAAATTTCCACTTTGGGCACTCTAGGTCTGAGGAAACAGAAAGATGTTTAAGGTAAGATGTTGAGTAAGTAGAAAAAAATGAGATCCTGGAGACCAGCATGGGACAGGATTGAAAGGGAAACAAGAGCAGAGGTGAAGGTGAAGCCATGGGATGGATCAGGTCTCCGAAGGAAAGGGGGGATTCTTAGAGCTGGAAGACTGAAGACCTCATCTTCCAGGACACTCCTCTATGAATCAGGAAGTAAAAGACAGCTTTCTGGCTCTAGGAGGGTGTTCCCTAAAGCCATCAGAAATTTGTATTTGGAGAGGAAAACAATAATGGAATAGTCCTGCAGCTTACATTAAGTGAATCCTTACCAGGTGCTAAGCACTGATTTATGTCTTATTTAGTTTATTAACTGAGTAGTAAACACTCAGCTATTTGCTCCTCACAAACCCCAAAGGGAAGATACTATTATTAATACAATTTTACAGTTGTAATTAACAATGATCACACAATTGATGGGATGGAAGCCAGGCAGTCTAGCACACCAGGCCTTATTCTTAACCACTTTCTACATGGAGAATTCTAAGAGGATAGAGAAGCTAATATCAGAGTCATTGCAAACAACCCTAAGTCATATCCCAGCATTCTAGGCTAAGACAAATAGGCATAGGGCAGCTACTAGGCGCCAGGAAGAAAAACACAAGAGTGGGTGAGGTAAAGACTTGCTCTCAAGGGACTCATCGTGTAGGAAGAGAAAAGTAAGCCATTCACTGCTAAGGTTATGTTATGTTATGTTCAACGCTCTATGAGAGCTCAAGGGAAGAGGCATTTTGGGGAACCGAGTCCAGCCAGTCACTGGAGAAGGTGATACTTTATACCTGAGTGTTGGAGAAAGGTAGATGTGTTCACCAGGAAAGGAACAGACACTCAAGGCACAGGCAGCAACATGGAGTTATAAGGAAATACCACACTCAGGGCATGGCAACGGCTCACTCATGGAAAGGGAGCTGGGTAGGAAACCAGACTGAGGTCACGCTGGGAAAATCACTGGAAGCCAAGATGATAATATAGCTATTAGTCAGCAAAAGTTTTTTAGGGCTTTCCACATGTGTTTTCTGGAACTGCCCCCCCCCATGCCACTTCCCTCCACTCCCCCGACACCCTCATCACAATCACCTACAGACCTCGCCTCCTCATCCCCTCCTCAGGGACCTTCCCTGCATGGAGATGGGCCCTAGGTGTTCCAACAACTCGGCAGACTTCTCATTCTATTACAGTGGTCACCACTTTTACAACAATTGCCTGTTTACTATCTGTATTCACCATTGGACTAAAAGCTCTGTGACTTTGAGCTTTTTCCTATTGTTTGCCACTGTATTTCCAGTACCCAAAACAGCTTCTAGCAATTAGTAAGCACTCCATAAATATTAGCTGAAATGAATATAAAAGTAACAGTTCTCATCCTCTGGAATTCAATTCAACAAATATTATTATGTGTAAAGCATGAGCCTGCCCTTAAAGAATATGTGAGAAGGAGAGACTTTTAATACACCTTCCTTGCATTTCAAGCCTATTGGGAAAACAAATGTAATTGTGAGATGCAAGTTCACGATGACAGACACTTTTCATTTATACATGACAAAACTGAGTTACACTCCAGGGAGATCATTAAGAAATACAGACACACTTATCTCCAGTACAGGATTAAATATGCAACAGTGGAGTCAGAATTGTATGTTTTACTAGTAAACTTGTTTAAAGGGTGATCTGTGACTGAGAAACTGTTGAAGGATTCATAGATAAAACACAGCAAGTCTCTGAGCTGCACAAAGAAAGGGTGACGATTCAGTTGGACATATCAAAAAGAGAATCTTGCAATGCTATAGATAACGTTATCCTCAATGAAACAAAATTGACATTTTAAAAGGAATTACACTTGATGCTAAATAGGAGAATGCACAGCATGTTCAGGGGAAAGAGATCAGAATGGTTAAGAGACTATTCTACAAAAAAGATACTTGCATGTGCATATTCATTGCAGCACTATTTGCAATAGCAAAAGTGTAGAACCAACCCTGCTTCCTATCAAAATTGAATTGGATTAAAAAAATGTGGCACAGACCCCGAAGAAATACAAAAGATTATCAGAGATTACTATGTACACCTATATGGAAATAAACTTGATAACCTAGATGAGATGGAAGACTTTCTGTCATCACACAACCTACCCAAGTTGAAACAAGAAGACATTGAGACACTGAATAGATCAATAACAACCCAGGAAATTGACTGTCATACAAAAACTACCTACAAAAAAAGCCCTGAACCAGATGGCTTTCCAGCTGATTTCTACAAAACATACAAGGAAGAGCTGATACCAATCCTATTGAAAGTATTCCAGGCAATTAAGGAAGATGGAATTCTCCCCAAATCATTTTACGAAGCTAACATTACACTGATACTCAAACCGGGTAAAGATGCAACAAAGAAAGAGAACTATAGGCCAATATCCCTTATGAACATAGATGCAAAAATCCTCAACAAAATTCTAGCAAATCGGATCCAAAAGCACATCTCAAAAATCATACACCATGACCGAGTAGGCTTCATCCCCAGGATGTAGGGCTGGTTCAACATTTGCAAGACCATAAATGTAATTAAATACATCAACAGATGTAAAAGCAAGAGCCACGTGATTATCTCATTAGATGCAGAAAAAACTTTTCATAAAATTCAGCATCCCTTCTTGATAAAAACCTTCAAACACCTAGGTATAGAAGGAACATACCTCAAAATAGTAAGTGCCATCTATGACAAACCCACAGCTAACATATTGCTAAATGGACAGAAACTAGAAACATTTCCCCTGAAAACTAGAACAAGACAAGGCTGCCGACTCTCACCCCTCTTGTTCAATATTGTGTTGGAAGTCCTAGCCCAGGCAATTAGACAAGAGAAGGAAATCAGGGCTATCCAAATAGGAAAAGAGGAAGTCAAGTTATCCCTTTTTGCTGATGATATGATCCTATACCTTGAAAATCCAAGAGAATCTGTCAAAAACCTGCTGACACTGATAAAGGACTTTGGCAAAATCTAAGGGTACAAAATAAATGTGCAAAAGTCAGTTGCATTCCTATATAACAACAAGCAGGCAGAGACCCAAATAAAAAGCACAATTCCATTCACAATAGCCACACACAAAAAAGAAATACCTCGGCATTTTCCTAACCAGAGAAGTGAAAGACCTTTGCAATGATAATTACAAAACACTGCTCAAAGAAATCCAAGAAGACACAAACAAATGGAAAAATATACCATGCTCATAGATAGGAAGAATCAACATTGTTAAGATGTCCATCCTACCAAAGGCAATCTACAGATTCAACACAATACATTAAGTTACCAACATCATTCTTCTCAGATCTGGAAATGACAATACAGAAATTCATATGGAAACATAAACGACCACGAATAGCCAAAACAATCCTTAGCAAGAGCAACAAAGCAGGAGGTATCACACGTCCAGACTTCAAACTCTACTATAAAGCTACAGTAATCAAAACAGCTTAGTATTGGTATAAAACCAGGCACATAGACCAATGGAACAGGATAGAGATTCCAGAAGCAAAGCCTCAATTCCTCAACCAACTCATCTTTGACAAAGCCTCCAACAAAAACTACTGGGGAGAGGAAAACCTATTCAGTAAACAGTGCTGGGAAAACTGGCTGACCATATGCAGAAGACTGAAACAGAACCCCTACCTATCACCATATACAAAAATTAACTCTAAATGGATCAAAGGTCTAAATGTAAAACCTCAAACTATAAGAATCTTAGAAAATGCAGGAGATATCCTTATGGAAATTGGAACTGGCAACATTCCTATACAGAACCCTAAAGGCCAGTACCTTAAGAAATAAGATAGATAAGTGAGACCTCATCAAATTAACAAGCTTCTGCAAAGCAAAAGAAACCATCAAGAGAGCAGGGAGATAGCCCACAGAATGGGAAAAAATATTTGTCAACTGTATATTGGACAAAGGCCTAACATCTAGGATCTACATGGAAGTCAAACGCACCGAAAGGAAAAAACAAACAGCCCCTTTAAAAAGTGGGCAAAAGACATGAATAGACACTTCTCAAAAGAAGATATACGGGCAGCCAACAGACACATGAAAAAGTGCTCAGCCTCACTCATCATCAGAGAAATGCAAATCAAAACCACACTAAGATACCACCTAACCCCTGTAAGAATGGCCATTATTAATAAAACAAACAATGACAGATGCTGGTGAGGATGTGGAGAAAAAGGAACGCTTCTACACTGCTGGCGGGAATGTAGACTAGTGCAACCTCTTTGGAGGACAGTGTGGCGATTTCTGAAAGAACTAGAAATTGACCTTCCATATGACCCAGTAATTTCCCTATTGGGAATATACCCGGAGGAACTCAAATCATTCTATGACGAAGATACCTGCACACGTATGTTTGTTGCAGCTCTATTCACAATAGCAAAACATGGAACCAAGTGTTGCCCATAGAAGCTGGACTGAATTTTTAAAAATGTGGTACATATACACAATGGAATATTATACAGCCATAAAGAAGGACAAATATATGAACCTTGCAGCAACTTGGATGGATTTGGGGTAAATCATACTCAGTGATTTATCACAGAAACAAAGAACTGAGTTCCATATGTTCTCACTCATAAATGGACCTTGAACAATCATAATGCTATAAGAAAGTGATTGGCAGTAGTGGAAAACAATCAGGGTAGATGAGGTGGGATTGGCAGTTGAGGGAAACTGCTAGGAGAGGGAGGGGCATACCTCATCAACAAGAATACCTGCATGATTAATGTTTATATACCTAACCCTGAATTGTACGCCTCATCTCTATAATAAATAAATAAATAATAAAAATAAAAGAAAGAAAATAAATGCAATTCAACTCAACAAAAAAATGTGGTACATATTACACTATGGAGTACAATGCAGTCATAGAAAAGGACAAAATTATGGACATTGCAGCCACTTGGATGGATTTAGAGTCTATCATACTCAGTGATCTATCACAGACACAAAGAATTGAGCACCACATATTCTCATTCATAAGTGGATCCTGAACATTTATCATAATACTATAAGAAAGGGATTGACTGTAGGGGGGACACTGCCAGGAGGGAGGGGCACATAACAATAACATCACTAAGGGTACCTGATGCTAAACCAGGGGAAGTGAGGACCAGTGGGAGGCCCAACTGTAAAATGTAGACAACTTATGTACCTAATCCTGACTTGTACCCCACATCTTTAAAATAAAATAAAGGAAAAAAAAGAAAACCATGTTTCTGGGGGGAAAGAGTGTTATATGAGTCTGAAAAGTCTGACATATGGGACCAGCGGAAGTGTCTAAGGCTATCTGGCTGAATATACAGAAGACTTGGGGATGACATGCTTTGTCTTGTGAAGGCTCCATATGGACACTGCTAGGCCCTCCAGCCAGCCTAAGAGAAACTAGTATCTGCTCTTCCTGTCTGCTTGGTGCCCTCTTTCCAATGGGAACAGCTGATTCTTTACACCATGTGCTTCTGGTAAAGCTGGGAGTGATGGTGTCTGACCTTGACTCAGTAACCAAGAGCTGTCATCCCTACCACAAGGACTAATTAAGGGGAGAGAGTTTGACTCCAGCAAGGTCAACCAAATTTCTTCCACGAGGAGCAGCACTCAGGTTTTTCTTCCTATGAACTCATGTGTTAAAGATGGTTCAAGATTCATGTTGCCTGGGGTTATTTTTCTTTCCTGGTAGAAGAACCCAGTCTGAGAATGAATCCAACAAGAAGTCAGAGCTGAGGAGCAGCACAGGGACAAAGAGGGGCAGATATAAAGACAGGACAGAAAGAAACAGTGAGAGAGGCAGACAGGGAGAAAGAGAATGCAAGATGGAGACGAGGAAGAGAAGGAGACAGAGAAAGAGAGACAGAGTTAGACTAGATGACACTGCTCAGACCCATGTGGAGAGAGACATGTTGGAGCCAGACTTCTCAGTTAATTGAATTAGTCAATTTATTTTCTGTTTCATGCTACTGAAGGAGACCTTACCAATAGATCATCCAATAAGCAAGTTGGTAAGAACATCATCTATGGGCATTTCATTGGCGTATATTCAGTGAAATTTCTCTCCAAAGGCTTGTTTAAAACATAAACTCAAAATGTATTCAAATAAGTCTGCTTATTGAATAGGAAACAACTGGAATTCATAGGGGATTGCTAGGTACAATGGTTCCCTCAGGTCATGTAGTTGTGGGAATAGAGAAGAAGAATTGAGGATGTTTTTAATGCTCTACTTGTGAACTGATGGCATTTTCTACAGTGCTCAGGTATGATTGTCATGATTAAAAGAAATCTGTGATGATGAGAAAAGAGACAACAAACACAAGGTCATAACCTGGGATAGGGTCAGCTAAGATCACCATGAAGAACAATCTGGGGACAAGAGAAGGAGAGGGCTCCCTCAGAGGAGGCGCTCACGGGGCAGAAAGACACCCACACCCTCACTTGCTCTGTTGCACGCGGACTCCCAGCACTGACATGGAACGTCTTTGGCAAACGGAGGAATGCGCCATCCCAGGAACACTGCTAGCTAAAAGGCTATTGTGAATGAACTTGCATTTGAGGATACCTTCTAGAAATGGGAACACTGAAATTTAAAATGTATATTTCAGAAATTAGTAAAAGTGAAGGCTCCCCACCCCAAGCTGACTGGCTATCCTCCACTCTGACAGCACCATACCCTATGCCTCCAAGTAACCAACTGTTAGTGGTTTAGTGAAGATTCACGCATTCTTTCTCTCTCTCTCTCTCTCTCTCTCTCTCTCTCCCCCTCTCTGTCTGTCTCTCTCTCTCTCTCTCTCTCTGTCTCCACATACCCAGATACACACATCTAAATATTTATTTCGTAAAAATTGAATTATGCTAAACATTACAGTCTGAAATTTGCTTTTTTCCCCACATAATACACCAGCGAAATCTTTCTGGTACAACACATATAACTATTTCTCGTGATTTTTAATGACTGCATTATATTCTACTTTTAAATCTCATACTCTATTATGGCTACTTGGTTGGTTTTTACTCATCACAAAACTTTAGATTTTAAAAAACAAACTGTCCTATAAAGCTTCTAATGCAGTTTCTCATCTCCCATGACCCATACTATATGACGCATTTATTTTAATTATGCTTTGGAAATTATTTTTAAGAAAGCAATAAACTTTCATTAACAGAATTCAACTCCCAGGGCACCAGAAAGCACAGTGCGTTCAGAGTGGCAGATGGGAAAATGCATTTTACAATATTACAGGAGTCTCACATTTTGTTTTAATGCAGGAGTTTTCCATCTGTGAGAATTAGGAATCAAAGTGAGCATTCTTGTTCGAAAGGCACTATTGTGTATCATTTATCCCAGAAGACTTGCAGCAGCTCAAGTGAGGAGGACATGGCATCATGTCGCATAGTCCGCAAATGCCTTGCACTTCACCAAGACATTCACTCTGTGCTTTGGCCCAGGCCAGCTGAGCCCAGTTGTTAGGCTGGGAAAGACACAACAAAAATAGAAGACAGATGATAAATAAGCCGTACTCTTCCAAGCCAAAACGTGCCCCATAATGTTCAGGATAAACTCTCCAGCTCATGACAGCAGCTCTCTTGGGACAGGGAAGCTGGAGGCAAGCAGGAAGAAGCTTCTCCAGCTCCCCAAGGAAAACAAAACCAAACAAACCCTCTGAGGCCTACTTATGGCATTGGAGTTCTGACATCCGCTATCAGAGATAGAAATGGAATTACTGGCAGCACTCTTGCAAAGAGAATGTGCTGATCACCCATTTGTTAGACTGTGTTGACCAAATACCTGAATTAATATTTATGCAATGGCTGGTTGCCAATCTCCCCACGGACACACAAGTTCCTAACAGCCAGGGGTCTTGCCCTTGTTCATAGCCTTGACCTTCCTCCCACTGGGTGAGAAGGAGCTGCTTAGGAAGAAATCACAGAATTGATTTTCATTGCAACTGCACTGCTTTCTACAAAGGAGAAGAAAAGGGTTTGATGGGGTCAGAGAAGACTTCCTCAAGGAGGGGATCAGGGTAAAATCTGAAAGACACACAGGAGAGAAGAGACAGAGGAACTTTCCAGGCAGAGGGAGAGGCCAGAGCCTGCTATGTCTGAGTTCAGAGCCTTGGAGAAAGAGAAAGCAGGTGGTGGGACCTGGAGGGAGGCTGGGAAGGGCATGAGGGAAGTGGAGATACAGACTGCAAGCAGACAGTGAAGAGCCCTGCAGGATTTGTCTTGGTCCTCAGTGCAGTGAGTAGCTCCTGAAGAGTTTTAAGCCAAGGACTAGCAGGAACTGAGGAGCATCTTCAAAAGAAGCTATGTGACCTGGTGAGTGGCAAGTGATCAGAGGGGACCAAAGCAAATTTGCAGAGAACTCTAGGAGGGTATCGCAACTATTTATGCAAGAGATGATACTCGTGTGGGCTAGGATGATAGAGATGGAGAGAGACAGACTCGGATTTAGGAAGGAAAATCAGCAGGTTTTGTCATGATTTGCATGTAGGGGATAAGGAAAGGCAGGGTTGAGAACAACAACCTGGTGTCTGAATGATGCAGCTCCTGGAGCAGATACTCACTGAGGAAGTCCAAGTGTGGAAAGAAAGACTGCGGCCATGGAGAATTAGAAGAAACTGAAATTAACATCCACTAGCATGGAGGGCTATGCAACAATGGGTCAAAGCTATGCCTTAAATTGATTATCTGGGGCAACCCCTTCAGGTCCCCTCCCACTGTGGGAGCTTTTCTGTCCTTTCAATAAATCCTGCTAAAAAATAAACTGATTATCTAATTTATTCCTAACTGCAGTCCTGTAAGACAGGTGCTATCTCCCCCATTTATAGAGACAAGAAAACAGACTCAGAAAGCATACCGCCATTTTCAGAGCTAAAAATTAAGAGCTGGGATTTGAACACAAATCTAGATTCTAAAGCAGATGGTTCTTTTTTTTTTGAGTTGGTGTCTCACTCTGTCGCCCAGACTAGAGTGCAGTGGCCGCTCCCGGCCACCGCAGCCTCGACCTGCTGGGCTCCGGCGATCCTTCTGCCTCAGCCTTCTGAGTAGTCGGAATTACAGGCGCGCGCTACCATGCCCGGCTGATTTTTTGATTTATTGCAGAGACAAGGTCTTGCTGCCCAGGCAGGTCTCGAACCCGCGGGCTCAGGCAGTCCACTCACCTCAGCCTCCCAAAGGTGCGGATTACAGGCTGAGCCACCGAACCCAGCTAAGCAGATGGTTCTTAATGACCAACTCATACTGTTTCACAACAACTCAGATCTTCCCAGGGAAAGTTTCCCGATTTCAAAAGCACATGAGCATGAAGCTGGAATTCTGAGGCCAACCCTCCCTAGGAAACTTACAGACCTTCTCTCAGGCTGCCCTGAGTAAACTCCCCACACAGATGGCTGTACATCTTCCACCATTTTTGCTCCCTACCTAGCTCCTTTTCTCCTCTACTTTTTCTTCCTCAAGTCTCGAGGTTGATGTTCCTCCAGCTGCCCCATCTCCCAGCCCTGCCTTCTCCAAGTTCCTATAACTTTCCGTCTCACCACTCAACTTGGTGATGATCAGACGCAGATCACCCAGCAGGATTTTCATACATTTTTCACTTCCTTCTATTTTATTTTCCAATCATGTGAACTTTCATACAGTGCATACTGACTGTCTTAAGATGTCTTTCCTGTGCTGAAGTCAGATTGTTGTAAACAAGCTAATATACATCAATTTCGAAACTAGGACCTGCAATGGGCCTGGTTGCTGGCCAACAGTTCAATTGTACCAGGGTCATCATCTCTGGCTGTAGAGTGGAGCCTCATTATACGTGCATTTAACTTAAGCACATTCAACTATAGGTTCTTGGAAGAGCAAAAGACAGCAACTGAGAGAGAGCAGGCCGTTCTGCCTGCCATTCCAATCAATGTACATTCAACCCACGAGACAGGAGGACACAAACCCGCCCTCCCCTCAACTGGTTTCCCTAAGGCCCTTTCCAAGTCTGAGTAATTCTCTGGGAAGATTATGACTTAGGTGCTTAAAGATACATATTTTAGATATATCTTTATATCCCTAATTACAGTGAACAGTTTTTTCTAGTCCTCAACTATAGAAACAGTGACTTATTCCAAGTCTGGGGGAAAACCTGGGTCTGTCGGCCTGCTCAAGGGACAGTGAGAAACAGCTATCCCTGGTGATTCTGATGATATGTGATTTGCATCCCATACTCTCTGACATCCCCTAGGATATGACTACGCTGATGGCAGCATATGTCTGTGTAACATCTGACTTTTGAGTTGCATCCTACTTTTATTATTGAATGCAAATGAGCAGGAATTGGAAAATAAAACACACTGATACGACTGATAAGAGTGTTAAACAGGCATCTTCAACACACTAAGCAAAGATGGAAATCTTTAGGCCACTTGAAGTCAAATATGAAGACAGATAATTTAAAAATTATGCAACATGAGTGGAATGCTAGACCTGGGGCCCAAAGCATGCCATTATTAAGAATTTTATTATCACCTGTAACTTTCTGGAAAACAATCTCCACAATCACCTGCACTTGCCTCAAAATGTATGTGAAATTATTATGCAGATATATTTTCAGAAAAAGTAATGTTTAAACACTGGACACTAGGCTGGACATGGTGGCTCAAGCCTGTAATCCCAGCACTTTGAGAGGCCAAGGTGAGAGAATTGCTTGAGCCCAGGCCTTCGAGACCAGCCTGAGCAGCTTGGAGAGACCTTGTCACTACAATAAATCAAAACAATTAGCCAGATGTAGTGGTGCATGCCTGTAGTTACAGCTACTTGGAAGGCTGAAGTGGAAGGATCGCCTGAGCCCAGCAGGTCGAGGCTGTGATGGCTGTGAGCGTTCCAGACTGGGCAACAGAGTGAAACTCCAACTCAAAAACAAAATAAAACAAAACACACACACAGGGCACTATCTCTGCTGCCCTCTGGGCAGGTGTATGAATTCTTGCCACTTGGCTTGCTCCAAATTTTGTTCTTGCCATCACTATAAAATATAGAGCTCTACAATAGAGTTGATGACTGATACCCATTGCCATTTAGATTGTGAGCTCCTTGAGTATAGGTCTTACTAATCTGTGTGTCTGCAGTGCCTCAGAAAGGGTCTGGCTGAAAAGGAACCTTCTGCAAAGGCTGGAGAGTGATGGAATAACTGAATTACCAAGTTTATCTCTCTGAGATTTATTTCCTTCAAGGAATAAGAAAAGAAACACACTGCCCAGCACCCATCAACTCCTTGTCCACTATTCATGTTGCTCTGCCCTTACCTGTCCAGGGAAATGCAGCACAGGTGAAAAATCGATGCGGTTGTGAGCAGGACGTCCAGAGATGTCCGGACAAGGCAAAACATCTCCCCATAAACCCAGATGTCTTGAACCAACTCAATGGCACCAAAGGGCATCACCAGCACCGAAACCAGCAGGTCCGCAAAAGCAAGAGATACAATGAAATAATTGGTTTTTATTTTCCTGTGAGCAAGAAAGTGTGAGAGGACACAGGGGGAGGGAAGAAGGGAGCAGGGGAGGGAGAAAAGAGCAGGAGAGAAAACAGGGGAAAAGGGAAGAAAAGAAGGAGGGAAAGAAAGCAGGGAGGAGAGAGAAAGGAAAGTCACATGCTGAGCACACTCTGTGAGATCCCCTTCCCCTTTGGTGATGGGGCTGAGAAGGTCCTGTGAGCTCCAGCCTCTTCTGGCTTCTCCAGACCCACCTTCACCAAATGTGCCCTTTCTTCTTCTCCCTTCTGTCACTCTGACCTGATCATAGCTTCATCGGTGACTTCTGCAGGTACTCCCTCCTCTACCTGTGGGCCCAGAGGCTTCCTCCACCCTCAGCCCTCTGGGCACCCTCAAGGAAGGCTCTCCAGGGGGTCCCCTCACGGCAGAGGTCACCTCCACCACCTCACACTCATAGACCACCGTGGGCCTCATGCTTGCTACCCCAGGCAGAATCGCGTTTTCATGCTTTATTTGGATCATCATTAGAAATAAGATAGAAGTAAAAAGAAAATGTTTTGCTCAGAGAGAAACTGCTTCTTTTATCCCCTTTTATAGCCTAAAGCTCTCACCACAGGCTGCATGCTAGAATCACCTGGTAGATTTTAATAAACATTGATGCCCAGGTCTCATCCAGCTCAATTAGTTCAGGAACCCTGGGGGTTAACAGTCCTCTCCTCCAAGATTGCTGGATCAGATATACAATGTCTGGTTTAATTTAAATCTTAGCAAAGAAAGATTTTTTTTTAGGATAGACATGTGCAAAATATTGCATGAGACATACTGCTACCACACAGTAGTTTGTCTTAAAGATGCTTCAGACCAGGCTCGGTGACTCAGCTTGTAATCCCAGCATTTTGGGAGCCCGAGGTTTCGAGACCAGTCCCGACAACTTGGCAAGACCTCGTCTCGACAATAAATCAAAAAATTAGCTGGGCACGGCAGCACACGCCTGTAGTTCCGGCGACTTAGAAGGTTGAAGCAGAAGGATCACTGGAGCCCAGTAGGTCAACGACGGGGCGGTTGTAAGTGTGCCACTGTACTCCAGCCTGGGCAATGGAGTGAGACTCCAACTCAAAAAATGATAGATCGAGACCTCATCTCTACAATAAAAAAAAAAAAAAATGAGCCGGGCGTGGTAACGCGCGCCTGTAATTCTGGCTACTCGGAAGGCTGAGGCAGAAGGATCGCCGAGCCCAGCAGGTCGAGGCTGCGGTGGCCGGGAGCGGCCACTGCACTCCAGTCTGGGTGACAGAGTGAGACTCCAACTCAAAAAAAAAAGTAAAGGTGCTTTGGGGGATTCTAATTGCAGCCAGGGTTGAGACAGATGGAGTCAAGAGTGCAGAAGACCTTTAATTTCTAGATCAGTCACCCGTCAGTTATCCTTTCCCTGAACTGTTGGTCAAATAGGGAGGTTGGATAAGGTGTGCTCTCAACAACTGCATATAGAGTCGTGGGTGATCACAACCATGTAAAAGCCAAGTATGATATGGGAAAAAGAGTGGAAATATACAACAGTGTTCACACGGTTATATTAGAGTTGTGAGATTACGTATGGTCCTTACTTCCCTTCTCCATTTTTCAAATATGGTTCCCACGAATGTCTTCAACATTTCTTGGTTATGAGTTAAAATGGAAATGTTGAGACCTAGCATTCCAGGGGAGCCTGGAGTCCCATCCACATTTCCTCAAGAGGTTCCCTTGGGCTGCTCACCTGAGCTGCCGGTCCCTGCACACGGCCACCATCACCAGCAGGTTCCCCAGGATGGCCATCAGGATAACAGCTGAGAGAAACGTGAGCAGCACCACCTTCTCCACTGACCCGAAACCCTCCTTGGAACTGGAAGACACAAGCACACACACACAAAGAACTGAACAATACTTGGAGAAAGGGCAAAGAAAATTCATCTTTTCTCTTTGACTTTCAGGAAGGTGATGTCACCAGGATCAGCTCCAACATACACCTGTCATGTACCTGATAGATGCCAAGGTCTGAACCCATCACTTGATGTGTCATCCTGGTTAAGTCCTAGGTAACAGGAGGTGGAGGCCAGGAGAGGTGACTTAGCCATTCTGGGATGGCAGACACTCTCCACCTGGGGACCTGTGGCTTTCCTTCAGATCACTTGGCCTGGCTTGTGCTCAGACATGTGTATGGTTGATGTCTGTTTTGTGAACCTATCCAGCTAGACTGTAAACACCAGGTGAATGAATGGCAGTAGCCTAGTCAGGGTCTGCATGAATGCAAAGTCACCCTGTCCTCAGCATGCCATCCCAGCAGGTGGGCTGCCTAGGGGATCGAAGACCAAGGCTTGAAGGCCTTTTTCTTCACTGGAACAAATTGATCTTAGATTCTGTGAAGTTCACTGGAAAAAAGCAGCCAATCAATAAGCTCAGTAGCTCCTTTCACTGCCCTGAACCACATTTCTTTTGGTGCCCACCATAAGTTATTGTTCCCCTGGCTCAAATTTGTGTTCTTATCAATTTCTGCATTCAATTTGATTCTACAACCGTTGTCTTTCCTGTGTGAACTCAGCATTTTGTTTTATTAACTTGGATGTGATGGTCCCCATCAATGAAATCATAATAGCTACAAGTTATCCAGAAGTTATAGGAACTTTAAAAATTGTTTATACTGTAACAAAATGTTCTTTTAAATGAAGTTTCAATGACTCTCTAAATTCCTGGACTCAAACCCCACATTTCAATATGGGAAAATGAGGAACCAGAAATGGACACTGAGTTGCCAGAGCATATTAGTGGCTGGTCTGGGGAAGGCTGCTTGTCCTATGAGACCATCACTGAGAATATAGGATCCCCAGAATCCAGAACTATTAATATCTTTCTTGAGCTCCTTTGGTTGAAAGTCAAGATATCCACTGGTCTCAAGTGGCAGCCGCCTGCCCAGTGCTGATTTTGGTTTTGTCCAAAATTTCTTCCACTGGGGCTGGCACAGAAGGCAAGGTGATAATTAGAATAGGTCTTATATTGGTTAGAGAATAAGAAAATCCCTTCACTCTGCTGAGAAGTGTTTTTATAGATTGACTGAAGTGTTTAGTGCTGAGGTTCAGATGAAAAGACATTCCAGGTATGTACTGCTAAATCGCTCTTTCACATTTAAGTTCCAACTATCACCAGTACAAATATTGGATAGGATTTAATTCAATGAGGAAAAAGACCTCCATAGGGCGATGTGGGCATCAAAAGCTCATTTGACTTAGGCCACATTGAATCAAAGTGTCCAACAAAAGAGGTAACGTGGTGCTTATCCTTGTCCTCCTCAGAACCTCTCACTCAGAGACCCTGGGACACGTGCTCCCCCCCCCCACCCATGACCTCTGTGTTGGACGTGCCTTCTTTCTGGAATTCATATTCATCGACTGGCTTCTGATCATTCTGGCCTCAGATTAAATTCAACCCCCTAATGTACCACCGCCATTTTTTCATTTTCTTTACTGCATTTGTTGCTTTCTTAAATGACTTCCGTTATCGATGATTATGTATGTGTTCCACTCCACAGGCTGACTCTGGTGATCTTTTCTGCCACAATTAGCAAGTCTGGCACTGTGTCTATTCTACAGTGTGCATTAATTTATATGCAATACTATTGTAAAACATACGTAGAATATGTAATGCACAGTAAGTACATAACTATTTGCTGATTGAGTGACAAAGAGATATATTATGCTCATAATGATGAAGTTTATTATTCAATGTCTTTGGAGACTGGTTGAAGGTATGAAGAAGATTTTACCTAAAGAAGAGAAGGCCCAAGGATGAGACACAAATGCTATTTTTAACTATCTGAAATAAAAGTAGATACATACATGAATTCATTTTGTGTTCTCATCAGCACATCCACAGCTATTTCCTGTTTGCTTTGTGTGTGTTTATAGTAGCCATCCTAATGGTGTGAAGTGGTCAACAATTTCTGAGCACCTGCTCTGTGTTAAGCATCACCGTGTGTCCCAAAGAAGCATCAAGGAACAAAACAGAGCAGACAATAAACAGACACACAGGACAATATATAAGGTGTTGCTGGTAATAATACTCCCATGGCACAAACTCCAAGAGGGTGAGGAGGACTGGACAACTGGTGGAGGTGGAGAGCTGGCCTTCAGTAGGGATGCCAGAAAAGACTGGGTGAGAAACATCATCACATATTGCACTGTGCAGGTTGTGAGGTTCACGAGGACAAGAGTGGGCTTTAGGCAGTGGTGCCCAGCCTCAGCTGACATTGAGATGATCTGAGGAACTTCGCAACAGCTGGCACTAGACTTCCCCTCAGGACACTGAGTTAACTAGTCTGGGTTACAGTTTGACTGCAGATATTTTTAAAAGCTCCTGAGTGACTCTGAAATACAACCAGGATGAGGTTCACTGACAGAGGGAGGCATGATTGTCATGGATGAGAAGAACCTTCTAACAACTAAAGATGATCCACAACGGCCTCCTGGTGTTGTTTGGAGCTCCCTGGTGCAGGAAGTGCTTACGAATACCTGAATGCCAATGAGGTACCACTTCACACCATTAGGATGGCTACTATAAACACACACAAAGCAAACAAACAGGAAATAGCAAGTGTTGCTGTGGATATGTGGAAACTGGAACTCTTGTGCATTGCTGATGAGAACAGAAAATGATGCAGTCACTGTGGAAAACAGTTTGGTGGTTTCTCAAAAAGTTAAGTACAAAAAGAACATACGATCCAGCAACTGAATCCTAGGTGTGTGCCCCAAATAACTGAAAGCAGGATACAAGCAAATACTTATATACCAATACTCTACAGCAGCACTGAGAGAGTACAATAGCACAAAGGGGTACACAAATCAAGTGTCTGTCAATAGATAATTAAAGAGAATGTGGTATATACATACTACAAAATTTTATTTCTCCAGCAAAAGAAATAAAGTTCTGATACATGCATGCTGCCACATGGATGGGCCTCAAAAACTCTGTGCTGAGTGGAACAAAATGCACACAAAAAGGACACAGGCTGTAAGATTCTACAATATGAGGCTTGCAGAACAGGCAAAGTCATAGAGATAAAACCAGAATAGTAGTTATCAGTGACTGGGGTAGAGGAGACCAGGTAATCATTATTTAGCAGGTGTGGAGTTTCTGTTTAGGGTGATGAAAAGATTCTGAAAATGGGTAGTGGTAATGGTTGCATACATTGTGAATGTTCTTAAGATCACTACATTGCATGCTTAAAATGGTTATTTTATGTATTAGTGATACATTTTATGTTATTTGTTTATTTATTTTGGTAGAGACAGGGTCTCGCTATGTTGCCCAAGCTGGTCTCAAACACCTGGCCTCAGGCAATCCTCCCACCTAGGCCTCCCAAAGTGCTGTGATTACAGGTGAGAGTCACCACACCTAGCCTATATTGTGTCACAATTAAAAAAAAAAGAATACATGGATATGGAGGACTACATATCAGGATACTGTATCAGGCTCCTACATTGGGGGCAGGCTGGTCTGGCTGGTTATAGGACCCCCTTTTTGTCTATTGTCTATGATTTGAACATATCCTTAGAACAGGGACTCTCCATCACCATTAGAACCATCGCTCGTGTACTGCCTATTCTTGTGTAGAAGAAAACAGGTTCAGAGTGTCTGTGATGAACATCTCTAGCTCCAGGGAACATATATTTCAAATCAAGAGGGAATATCAAAGTCAGAGAACACCAAGTTCAATTGTGTGGTTCATTTGTGGCATGCTAATTAGGAGCTAGAAATAGCTAAACTTTAAACTATGAGTGCTGAGCAAAATTTAACAATAGAAGTTTTTCTAATTAGGCAGGACTGTCTATTGAACTGAACGCAGGTCCAGTAATGATAATCAAAATAAACCAGGAACCACTTCTGCAAAATCCCTGTTAGATCCTTGGACTGCCTCTGACATCCTCCAGGAATTCTGTCATTCATTCTCCCAGGCGGTTCTCATCTGACCCGGAGTGGTCCACCCTACTAAATTGGTTCTTTGACGGCTATTCTTATGAGAAATTTTGTGTTCCTTCTTTTTGCTTTTCCAGTGATCTTTTGACCCATTAATTTTAAAAAGAAAAACTCCACAAACTTGCAGACTGTGTTTACCGTTTTCTCTGCTCTTAATGAAAAGAAAACCTGAAGATACTAATTGTGAGTAAATTTCCACATAGATTAGTGTATGTAAAAGTGGAGTGTAAATAAGAAAGTATAATGCAAATGAGCAACTATTGTTATTAATCCAGAAGCCCATAAAAGGACAACAGCAAAGGAAGTCCTAGGTTGTGCTTTATTACACACACACACACACACACACACACACACACACACACACACACACACACACACTTTCTTTCTTGAAAGTCAAGAACACATCTTTTGAGTCTGGTTTTGCTAATTCCCAGCTCGGTGACTTCTTCCCTAAGCCTCAGTTTCTTCATGAATCAGTTGAGAAGTTAGATTTAATTTCTCATTTGTCAAATATGTATTGAATGGCAACTCTGTGCCAAGCTCTGTGCTGAGCACTGGACACGACAGGAAGAACAACAGACACATCCCTGATCTCATAGAGTTCATACCATCAGTGGAAACAGAAAACATTCAAGTGCACAATTGAAGAAATAAGTGCCATTTGTGATCAGTGCTTCAAAGCTGCTCTTCTCAAACCTTAATGTTTGTATGAATCCACTGGGGAGCTTGTTAAGCTGCAGATTCTGCTTCTTTGGTTCTGGGCAGGGCCTGGCATTCTGCATTTCCAACAAGCCCTTGTGTGTGGCTGAGTTTGCTAGTTCCTGAATCACCCATGGATTAGCAAGACCACAAAAAGGCATGAACATGCGAGTGTGACACACCAGGCTAAAGGGCCACATTAGGTTGTCAGGGAACACTAGGGGTGACAGTCAGCTAGTTCTGACGTAGACAGAGAATTCAGGACTCAGGGGAACCAGGAGAAAAGCATTCGTAGGGAAGAGCAGGTGCAAAGGCCCTGAGCAAAGGCTTTTCGTGTCACTATGGAAAGAGAAAGAGCAAGGGAAAAAGCATCTGAGATGAGATCAGAAAAGTGGTTAAGCTGGACCCCAAGGGTTCTGTTATGCCCAGGAGAGATTTATGTTCTACTGGAAGATCAATAAGAAGAGCAAAAGTGATGTCAGTAGAACAATGACATGGGGGTGGAAACATGGGAGGAAACCTGCCAGGACCCTGCAGGAGTCCAGGTAAAAGAGGACAGTTGCTTAGAGTAGCATGGTGGTTGGGAAGACAGAGAAGTGGGTGGAATACAAATACCTTGGAAGAGTCCAGGGACAGATTGAAAATAGATTCCATGGATGGGTGAGAAGAAGCCAAAGTGATAGCCATATTTCTGATTTGCCTATCTGGATAAACGTTAGTACAATTTTATGAGATGGAAAAAACATGTTATGTATAAAATACCCATGACACGCAAATGCCAGGTAGACAATTGAATGTGTGTGTCTGGAGCTCAAGAAAGAAGACTGGGCAGGAGACGTATACTTAGGATTGCCAGCATTTCCATGGGATTTAGAGCCCTGGGGAGGGATGTGGTCACCCAGGAAGAGGGCCAGGGTAGCTATGAACTGCAGCACTGAGACATGCAACAGGGAAGGGGAAACCAGCAGAGGAGACATGGAAATACCATGCCAGGAGCAAAGAAAATTTCAAGTGACAACAATGTATGTTTCTTGGCAGTCCTCTGGAACTACTGAACAGCTGCTTCTGAGAATGGCGCGAGGCAGGGCACTTCTTCTTGTATCCTTTTGCATAATGAACTTTGCGCTAAAATCATGTTAGACAAGAGGGTTTCACTGCTGCACCAGTGACCTCTGCAGAAAGTGTCTCCTCTCCCACCTGCTGTGAACACCATCTACACAGGAAAATGGCTTGAAAAATACAGCATATCCACAAATGATCCCATTACTCCCTTCCCAAGTGCTATGTTCACCATCCTGTCCAGCACTGCACATCCCTTGCAAAGTAATTACATTAGAGAAAATCATGTACCTATCAACAGTCAGTGAGAGGAGTGCAAAGCCGTTCTGACTCAAAAGAGAGAACTTGCCTAAAACTGGATTTTTTTTTATACTATAAATTTTCTTAACCTTAAATGTTAAGATTTCTGGTGTTTTTTATACTGATAAAAGGCTGGATATTGATCAAGAGGGTTTTAAGGTTCTACTAAGCTTGACTAAACGTGAGACAGACTTCTTGACTCTAGACTCTGAATTCCCTCTTCCTAGAACAATTGCTTTAAAACATTTGTAATTGTACATTCTTTCTCTGATTCTTTGAGATGTAAATCAAAGTCACTCACCAGTTTTACACACTGGGACTGTCTTTCCCAAGGACCTGGGAGCCATCCCTTTGAAATGAAGTTATCAAGAAATATGGTACCCCTATCTCTCAGACTTAGTGAGGGGGCAGGAGCCTAACTTCAGTGGACACCATGCTCCAAGTTGCAAAACTACCTCCTGTCATGAAGACATGAGAAAACTTGTTTTTCCCTTTAAGGCCAGTTAGCAAACACAGATGGCCTCTAATTTACCCCCCACCAGTGCCCTCCCCCGCTCCCCCCACATACTCCATTTCTTACAAACTCTCCTGCCCTTTGTTGTGATGAAGTTGAGTCCTGGTCTCTCTCCCTATTACAATAGTCTTGAAAAAAGTCATGCTTGCCTGTATAACTTTGTCCAGTGGAATTTTTGTTTTGACAGTAGATATGTATATTTTTTGAGTTGGAGTCTCACTCTCTTGCCCAGGCTGGAGTGCAGCGGCACGCTCACAGTCACCGCAGCCTCAACCTGCTGAGCTCAGGTGATTCTTCTGCCTCAGCCTTCCAAGTAGCTGGAACTACATGTGTGCACCACCACACCTGGCTAATTTTTTATTTACTTATTTATTGTAGAGATAAGGTCTCTGGATGTTGCCCAGGCTGATCTCCAACCCCTGGGCTTAGACAATTCTCTTGTCTCTGCCTCCTAAAGTGCTGAGATTACAATAGTAAGCCACCATGCCTGACTTTTTTTTTTTTTTTTTTACACCTATAGATGCTTCTAGATTTATGATGGGGCTGGTTACATCCCAATAAACCCATCATGAGTTGGAAATATTGTATGTGAAAAATGTTCTTAATACACTTGGCCTAGTGAACACTGTAACAGTTCAGCCTACCTTACATGTGCTCAGAAAGTTTACACTGGCCTATGGCTGGGCAGTCATCTGGCAACAGAGTGCCCTGCAGAGTACTGGTTGTTCACCCCACGCTCCTGTGGCTGATTGGAGGTTGGGCTTACTGCTGCCAGCCTTGTAAGAGAAAATTGTACTGCATATTACTAGCAGGGAAAAGGTCAAAATTCAAAATTGAAGGTATGATTTCTACTGAATTGCATATCACCTTTATACCATGGTAAAGTAAAAAAAAACCCAAGGTTAACTCCACGAGCTGGGGGCCATCAGCAATGATGTGCTTATATTCTCCATTATGTTTATTACTTGCCATGAACAAAATCCATAGCAGTTGGAGTAAGTGTGAGAGAGGTAAACTCAGGTAATACATGCACGGGTAACAAGTCTTGTGTAAATTAAATTTTCTTTTTCTTTTTTAACTTTTAATTTTTTATTTTAAAGATGTGGGGTACAATTCAGGGTTACATATACAAATGTTCATTACGCAGGTACCCTTGTTGATGAGGTGTGCTCCCCCTTCCCCAGGCAGACTCCCACTACTGCCAATAATTAATTTTCGAACATCTTTTTAATTAAAGTAGAAATAGCAGAATCTGTGAATATTTTTTTCTATAACCAATAACTTGAACAATACTGTTAACTGCAAACTTTTTAAAGCATACATATGTCATTTCTTTTAAACATATATACCTTTTTTCCTAGGTTTCTTGAGAGACAAGACATCAAGTGGGCAATGGCCAGACCACATGTAACAATAAGACTCTGACAATCTCTGTGTAGCCAGGATTGTTCTGTACCTGTTAGCTTCCTAATTTTTACCCGTCTACCAGCTTCCAACCAAGACTAACCACAGAACATCAAATGTGCCCCCTCACCAGTTACAGAAGATGCCCACTTCTTGTCAGAGCATGCCTGGACCTTTCATGTTTAACTTACAAGGCTTTTCTACTGCTCTGCCTGCAATCTGAGTCTTTGCTAACTGCAAGGGTGACCGCTGCCCTCTTGCTAATCACACTCTGAATAAAATGCTTCTATTTGTTCTTCTTCGTGTGGTCTTCATTTATTTCCACATTCCAGATATATTCTAGAGGTTACACTTCTTTAGAATCCTGTATTTTTGAATTAGGTAGAAATCTTTTTGGGGAGAAAGAATATTTCTTATGATATGGCTTATGTTACTTTGGCTTCTCACAGTAAATGTTCAGGTTCCCCAGTTAAAATTTTTCTTTTTTTAATTATTTTTTAAAATTTTAAAACAGAAGGGTTAAATAAAATAATGTGTATAGCACTGTTCCATAATCAGAAGCATCAGAGCTTCAGATTCGCCAGTAATTATTAGGGTCAGCTGGGGGTTTGGCTAAAACACAGATTACTGGACCCACCCACAGTTTCTAATTCAGGACATCTGGGGCGAGGTCCAAAATTTTGCAATTTTAGCAAGTTCCCAAGTAATGCTGATGCTGGTGCTGGCCTAGGGACGGCACTTTGAGAGCCACTGACTGACAGCCTAATGAGGGATGCCCTTACTCTCATCCTCCATTCCCCTGTTGCAAATTACTTTCGTTTACTCGGCAGTGAGTTACATTCTCCTTGGAAATGGGCTGATTTTGACAATGATGCAATCAGCACCTACCCTACGATAGACAACACACTTAGGAGGTTTTCGATGTTGGCTTGTTTGATCTTCACAGTTATCATGGGATCTAATATCATGTTGCCCCCTTTTCAGAAGAAAAGACTGGAACTCATCATGGTGAAGAGATGTAACATCCTACCACACTTACGTGGTGGAGCCGAGATTTAAACCCACACATTCTGATAGCAAGGCCAGTGCTTTACCCACTAAATTTTCAACATGCTCCTTTGGAATTGAATACATTACCTTAAAAAAAAAAGACATGTTAAAGTTTTGCTTTTTGTCTATAAACATTGGTAGTGATAGCTTAATACATCTTATAAAAATAAAATATGCCAGCTATGGAAAATGGTAGGAGAAAAAAAGGAGAAACGCCTATAAAATGAAAGTTATGCATAATGGAGTTTGTACTTCTTTAAAAAACCCTCTTTTTTATTGTTTTTGAAGACCCTACAGATAAGGGCAAGAGGGCAGAAAGGTGGTTGTTGCACAGATGATGAGGGTTAGGTATTTTTGAACTATAAACATGTGGAGTAAAATTGTTGCAGCAAACTCTTAATAGGCTTTTCAAGGACCTCAACAATCACACATGCTGGGGCCGAGACACACTTCAAAGCCCAAGGAAGCTCTGTGTGGAGTGTAATGGAGTTAAAGGATGTCAGGGATGCAGAGGGTATCAGGATCAAGGCCACTGCTCTCCGAACCAAGCAGAAGAGAAAAACAAGGTAAGAACTACATTTGGGGAGATTCTCACTGCTGCATAGTTGTTAACTGCCAAAGATTCCATTCTTTTTTGGAAATGAAATGCCAAATAATAATGTCAGTATGTTAATTAGCCGTGAAGATGGGTCTCACTTTAAGAAAACCCATTCTTCCAAAAGTGGAACTCAGCAAACAGTTATAGAGATAGATTTTTTTTCCTTTACAGTATCATTTTTTCTTTATATGTGGATCCAATGTATAGTCTCTAGTTTGTGTTGCAAACAACTCTTTGCCTACAGCTGTTCAGGAATATGCTCACCAGGCACAGAAATGTCTTCCTTTGGAGTAAAACACGTGGCACAGTTTCAGGATTTGGCTGGTCATTTCCTCGAAATTGTCCCCGTGGTTATGAGAAATTCAGCACAGGGAAAAAATGTAGACCATATGTGCCCTCTCTACAGTGGTCAATCATTTACCCCAAGATAAGCACTCAAGGAAAAGTGGAATTTCCCTGCCCTGGGATTACAACCTGTTCCCACAACAGCTGGCCTCTGTCCCTGGGCCTGACTGCTCATGGGTCCAGCTCTGCATATTTGCCAGAGTTGCGAAGGAGTATGATTTCTCTTCTCACCTCTGCCTCTGACAGTGCAAAAATTCTATGCCCAGAGGAAGGAAGAAACACTTAACATTATGCTACTGCAGAAGTAGCATTATAACTTTGTACAAAAAAATACAACTTTACTGTAAATAAAGCACAGCCACACCCAGTCACCTATGTGGGTCCTCCGGCTGCTTTCACGTCACGGGCAAAACTGAGTAATTACAACACAGACTGCGTGGCCGGCAAAAGCTAACACTTTACTCTGTGACACTTTATGAAAAAAAGTTTCATGACCTCTGCTCTTCTGGAACCAGAGAGAAGTTTGGTCTAAAGAATATGGTACAGAGACATGAAGACCTACAGGGGCCTAAAGGAGCTTAACTGGGAATCATGCCTTCCTCTCCCGAGTGGATTCTCTCATAAGCATCACTCCAGTTGACTAACCCAGAAAGCAGGCATCTTCCCCAATTTTTCTCCCCCTTTGCCTAAGCCATTGTCTACTTTGAGGATCTCTTAAATCTCTTCATGTCTCTCCAATCTGCTGTCAATACCCAGTAGAAGCTTTCCTCTTAGTTTGCCTGGCCTACCCCGAACACACTTATCCTACTGCCTACTCTGGCTTCAGTTATTAGCCTATGACACAGTCTAAATTTAACACCTCCAAAATTGACCTCTTGATTTCCCTCACCTCAAACCTATTTCCCATTTCCATAAGTGGCAAATCTATTTTTTCCGGTTGCTCAGATAAAAAAATCTGGGAGTCATCATTGACAAGCCTCTTGCTCTTGTAGCTCCCATGCATGAGCAGCTCTGCTGAACTCTACTTTTGAAATGTCTCCAAGTTCTGACCTTACCAGGTCCTTTCCTCTGACCACTCTAGTTCAACTACAGTGAGCCTCACCAGGGTGACTGCAAAGGCTCCCAATGGGTGTTCCTGCCTCCATGTTTTCCACATACAACCTACTGGACAGGATGACATATCACTCACCACTCTCAAGATGGCTTGTCATCCCACTGAGAGTAATGCCTAGAGCCCTCACCATGGCCTATGTGAGCTTGCAAAGCTGGCTGCTGGGTACCTTTACAATCTTGACCTTGGCCACTCTCTCCTTTTCCCATGCTGCTCCAGCTAAGTCTGAGGGCACGCTCAGACTTCCTCACTGTTCTAGAATGTACTAACCGTGCTCCTACCTTCTAGTCTCTTGTCCAACACTGCGGCCACCTGGGTCTCTCCATCCCAGTGACCAGAACAGCTCACCCCTCACTTCATTTAGGTGTCTGCTTGATTCGTCTCCACAAAGAGGACTTTCCTGACCACCATATTTAAAATAGAACCTCCCTCTCTCTCAATCCCCATGTCATGTATTACTGATTTCTGGCTGTCCTGGCATGCTCCCACACACACTAGAATGACTTGCATATAAAATCACTGACAACAGGAACTGGGTCTGTTATGTCTATTGAAGTATGTCTAGCACCTGAGACAGTACTTGGCACAAGTACTGAAAAAGTACAGTCGGTCCTCTGTATCTGTGGGTTCTACAACTGTAAATCCAACCAACCAGGGACTGAAAATATTCAGAAATAAATTGTGCTGTATCAACTATGTGCAGATTTCTTTCTTGTCATTATTCCTTGACAATACAGCATAACTATTCACACAGCGTTTTCATTGTATTAGGAATTATAAGTAATCAAGAGATGATGGAAAATATACGGGAAGATGTGCTTAGGTTTTATGCAAATACTACACCATTTGTACCAGAGACTTGAGCATCCATGAATGCTGTATCTCAAGGAGATCTTGGAACCAATCCCCCACACATACGGAGGGATGAAGGTATTTGTGGAATGAATGAATGGATAAGCTGCTTCTTAACTAGTCCTCCTGCCTCTACTCTTAGGCTCCTAACCATTCTCTGCACTGGAGGCAAAATGTGGTACTGTTTTTACTGGAAGGAATTAGCTCATCTCTCGCCTACGTTCACAGTCTTGTAATGTCACTCCATTGCAATTTTGATGAAATAGCAAATTTGGGCCTGGTTTAACCTGGCCCCTGCTTCCCTTTCTGGCTTTATTTCTGACACTGCTCCATAACCAACCCTCCCCTGGAGAGTTCCCCACTCACCTTCAGGGAGATGGAACACCCTTGTTAATCCCTTTCCTTTTCTTCCCCTTCTTTATCTGACAAGCCCGTGCATGGCCTTTGGCACTCAGTTTAAACATCTTATTCTGAGGGAAGCTTACTCCTGACCCCAATTTTGTCCTTGTCCTATAGACTTCTTTGTAATTACATAGCATAGCTTTTATAACACTGTATTTAATCATTCATTCAAAGATCTGTCCCCCCAACACACTGTCTTACTCATTTTGATTTTGGTATCCACAGTACCTAACACAACAGATAAATGCTACATAAGTAAAAAGACGCACAAATTCGCCCTTGCCTGAAAGAATTTTAAACTCTAGTAGTTAACATAAAGGTTCCCAACCCCCCTTTCAGTTCAATAGTTCTGTTTAATCCTGTGTCTAAACCACTCCTTGAATCAGGTGCATGAGTGCCAACAGCCATCTCTTTAAGTTACAATTTATCGTTGTTGACATCATTCACAGACCTCTAAAGAATTAACCAGTTTCTCCAGAAAACATCAGAAGCCTTCCCCATGTTGTACTCTGAAGGTTAATAATACCTCTATTTTCTAGTCATCTTCTGGCTGCCGAAGTTGTTGTGAGGATAAAAGAAACACATAAAAAACATTTAGAATACTTCCTGACTTATAGTATGTGCTCTTTAACTCCTAGTTCTTATTATCCTTCTTATTGTGTCTTCTGCTTATTTCAGATAGACACAAGTTACATTCACATTTGTCCTGGTCCTCTAGCTCACAGTACAGCAAGAAACTCAGGCTGGCCAAGGACTGATCATTATGACAGTGTGTTGTAATCTGGCTGGGGGCTGCTGAAATGACAAGTATAAATAGCGTCCAGAGGAAAGGGATGGTGAGTAAGAATATACTGGAGATTTTCCAGACGTCACTGGTAGAAAAGCAAATATGATGGAGCGGAGGAAAAAAAATGTGCTGAAAGTTCACGGGTGTGGAGATGGAGTTTAGGAGGTCGTTTACAAATGTGGGGAGTACAAATCTGGGGCTTATAGGGCTGCCACAAGCAAAAGAGAAGCAGGGAGTACTCAGAGTCTCAATGGGCACAAGGCTTCAGTGAGAAGGGCTCTGCACTCTAGCTCACCACCAACACGTGTACATGCACCCACACCCACATGCCCCCCCATCCACACAATCTGCAGAGGAGGCTGGGAGTAGTGGGGATGGAGCAGAAGGCAGAGAGTGATGGTGGGACTGCCAGGCATAGACAGACTGAAGTTCAGAGCTTCCATCCAGACAGACCCTCCACTAACTCCTTCTCCTCCTGTATCTGCTACGAGGAATCCCTAGAGTCAAAGACAGAACCATATGGAGTACATGCAGTTACTCATGCCAGCTGTGGCGTTCCAACCTGGCCAGCTTGAGAGCTGCATTACGGTACCACGAAAATGCAGATACAGATGATGCTTGTGACAGATGTTAAAAGAACCTTAAACACATTCGTGGTCCAAAAACTCTACCCCCAAAAATTTAGCCTAAAAAATACATCATTAGAACTGTCCACAAAGATTTATGTACCTTATTACAACCATGTCATTTATAACTGGAAATACCTAAATGTCTAAATCCGGGTATTCGTTACATAAAAAATTACATAGCTATTGAAATCTAGGTTTAGAATATTGAATGATGGAGAAATTCTTATGCTGTTCAATGCTAGATCACATATAAAACAGTAAAGCAGGCCAGGTGCGGTAGCTCAGCCTGTAATCCCAGCAATTTGGGAGGCTGAGGCAAGAGGATTGCCTGAGCCCGGAGGTTCGAGACCAGCCTGGGCAACTTGGTGAGACTTCATCTCTACAATAAACCACAAAAAAAACTAGTCTGACGTGGTGGCTTGAGTCTGTAGTTCCAGCTGCTTGGAAGGCTAAGGCAGAATGATCGCCTAAGCCCAGCAGGTCGAGGCTGCTGTGGCTGGGAATGTGCCACTGCACCATCCAGCCTGGGTGACAAGAATGATACTACAACTCAAAATAAAATAAAATAAAAATAAAACAGAAGCACAAGCTCAAATTTTATACAAAGAAATTATGTTTACATTTATTTATATTTATACATGAGCCCAGGAAAAAATAGTGAGAGATGAACTTATGACCTTTTTCTTAAAATTACAAAAAGACTAGAAAAAATGAGTGGCAATCTTCTGCCTCCATTCCAAGAAGATAACTGTGATTTGTATTTTGAGTTCTTAGTAACTTTGGTTTTCCAAGTTGCAAGGCCAATGGCAGAAGTTTCTGGCACCAGAGAAAAATCACTTGACATAAAGTCCAAAGTAACCAACTAGGATAGAAGGAGGGAGGTTTGCAGAAGGCAGGGGTCTGCAGATTCCAAGAACAGCAAGGAAGAACAGCACACTCGCTCTCAGTGCCCACAGAGACCAACTGCTGCGATGGAGACACCAGTGTCAGGTATGACATGGAAGCAGCACAGGAACCTTTGAGGAACTGTGGAGGAGGGTCAGTGACCAGCCTGAACTGAAAAGCAAGAGGTTTAGTGTGACCCAGAAGGAAGAAGAGGTCTACAGAACACTTGAGACTGAATTTCCTGCTGAGACTCAGCTTGAGGAACTCATAGAAAGGTTACTAATGTAGAGACTAAAAGAAATTTCTCACACTAAATGTAGAGTACAATTCAAATGCAAGCCTGGTATATGTATGTGATATACACACACAAACATATATGCTTACATATACAAATATATGTCTGTACAGGTATATGATACATATACAGTACATACTATTTATACATATAAAATACCTCTATTTATTACATTATCACTCCATATATTAACATTATATACTTCTGGCATCATTATCTCTAGATGTTATTCTCAAAAATTTTGAATTACTTCCTTATACTTTGTATCTTCAGTATCTCCCATCAAATGTGTATTACACTCCTAATACATGAAAGCTATTTTTTCAAATTGCATCGCCTACATCTGGCTTTGCTCATAAAATCGCCTTGACAAGTATATTAAATCTGCACGTATTGTTCTTCTAACCAGTTATTAAACTTGCTAATTAGTGCACTTGATTTTTAAAAGTTTTTAACTGCAAAGACAGCTATAAGCTGTGGAGCTTAAAGGAGCAGACTCTCATAGCTTTTGCCAACCCTGAAGCTGCTATAAAGAAAGAGTAACTTTTTACATAATAAAGCAGACAGATGTGTGCACGTGTATGTTAAATCACTACCAGCTAGGTCTCACATGGGTGTGTCATGTTGGCAACTTTAGCATCATGCGTTGCTGTAGGTGACACATAGACAATACTTGTTCTAAACAAAACGGACAGTTGAAATCTCCTGCTGATCAAATCTCTTTCTGATGAAAATCAAATCTCCTCCTGATTAAAAAACCTTTTCTTCTCTCTGCCTTGACCCTGCAACTGCTTCACTGGTTTCGTTGCTTATCCATCTAGTGCATGTCTTTGTACTTTTTATTACATGTAGACGGATTTCTTCTCATTCTTTTTAACAACCGTGTTGTACTTATTGAAGAGCAATAATCCACCATGATTTAATCACTGGCGCATTTGTGGATAGCTACACTGTTTCCAAGTGTTCATTTTTACAAACAGTGTAGTGACACACATCTTTCCACTGGTATCTTGGACAGCCAAGCAAGTGTTGGAGCATTTCTCTAGAATGCACATATAGAAAACGTGCATTCAGAAATTTCAAAGATACTGCCAAATTAGCATCCAGAAAGCTTGGCAAGCATGTTCTGCCCCAAGTCCTGAGTGCCCTTTCAGCACATCCTGGTAACTCAGATTACCAATTTAGTGTTTTTCTGGTCTGGTGGGTAGAAATTATGTCTCAGTGTTAGAGATTGTATTTCCCTAACTCCTATAAACATGTGCATCTTTAGGTAAGCTCCTGGACAGCTTGTAAAGAATAAGGAAGTCTGAGCCTGAGTATTATATAACAAAACATACATTATTATAAATTACTCTTTTTATGGCTTCTTTATATTGCAGCGAAGGCATTATGTTCATACCGTTCAATACTATTAATTGTATATAGACAGGTTACATTATGCATGGACTTCATTTCAGTATGATACGGGGGTATTGCAAAATTTGCTTTTAAAAAGAGGAGGATAGGGTTGATCTGAGGTGACTGAGAATCACTGGTCTAGAAAAATATCACGACTTTCCAGAGCTGGGCTGGCATTTTCAGACAAGACACACTTCAGGTATCTTGTCTAATGAATGCACTGGAGGGTTCCTAATTTACAAGTCCTGGACAGACATAGCCAGAGAAGCTCAGCATGCATCAGGAGCTGGAGAGAGCCAACCTCAGCCGAGGCGGCACACAGCCTCTGCCAAGAAAATTAGAAGAATCTGATCCAACTCCAAGCTCGTTTTGGTCTTGAAGGATTTTTTTTCCTTGGGGAGGTCCTGAAGGATTTTTAACAGCTGTGACACACATCTTCCATAAAAAGGCTATATTTCATTATCGTATAAATACCTAATTTAACAATATTTGCAAATCAACTTTGTGGAGTCCTGGTGTATTTGTGCAAATGTGTGTGTTGTTCTCTCTTTCAGAATAATTCATAGGGTAGAAATTCTCTCATGTGCTAGAAGCTGCTGGGATAGAGAAATTAATTTTGTGGTTAGCTTGAAAATAAATGCTAGGCTGTCATATGCAATGTAATGTAATAACAGAGTCCCCTTAGGGTGGACCGTGGCAGCTTGCCAGGCTTCAGGCCTCTGTGCTTCTCTGCTTTAATAATAATAGAAAAAAGAATAGTTAGTCCCATTATAAGAGTGCTATTACTATGTGCCAGAGAGAGTGATAACAGTTTTTCATGCATTAACTCATTTTTATTGTACCAATAGCCTATGAGATAAATATTACAACGATATCCAATTTATAAATGTAGAAACTGAAGCTCAGAGACTGGCACTGACATACCCAAGGTCACATAGATGGTTGCTAGTAAATCCAGGATTTGAACCTGGGTCTTCCTAACTCTAGAACCTGAGTTCTTAATCCCTGTGATACACTAATTTAATAATAATTTTATCGTCAGTGGCATAGTTTCTGACGATAATCTAAAAGTCAAAACACATAATCTGTAATATAGACGAATATAAGTGCTTGCCTCTTGAAAAAAAATCATTGGATAACTGTTTTGAGAACCGAACCTGCTCTTCTCCAATGCGCATGCACTTCATACTTCCTCAGCTATTTACTCCAGTATTCAAACCTTAAACTTGTCATTCTCAGTAGCTGTAACTCCCAACAACTTCAATGTAAAATATCCTACTCTCGAACCATCACTTCCTATCTCCTGAACCCTTTTCTTTAGCACTCTGACTCCAGCAATCTTTTGACCCTCTCGGGATATACAGTCCATTGATCCTAACACCTTTTCACTGTACCTACTCCCCTTAGAACACGATGCACCTCAGGCATGTTAGGTGTTCTAAAAGACGTCAGGAATGTGAAAGGTCTTAGAAGCCCAAGGCTACTTTGAGAATTGTCCTGGACAATGCTAATCCAGTGATATTCAAAAAATATCTAGACAGTCAACCAGAACAACACAGGTGTCAGAATTATTCCCTGCGGGACAAGCAGAGAATCAAGGATCTCAGCTTAGAGACCAAAGGGCTCAGAGGTGCTGGGGTAGATAACTCCAATCTCTGGGCAAGCTACTATCATGCAGCTCTAAGGAGTGTAATAAGATCCAGTCAGGGAAGATACTGGAAAGTAGAATTCAGCTCAAACTCAGAGAAAATGAAAGGTACATTTCCCCTCATACTACACCTACTATCCATGTGTACAGTTGAAATGCTGTGTTGAGAAGACTTCTGAGAATGAATTCTCAGTAATCACACGTCAGCCAGAATGGGCTAGACTGTACTCTGGTAGCAAAGAACCGTAATCCTCAGCAGTTTAAAACAACAATGGCCTATTTTCACTCACTGTCAAGTGGGTTGCCAGGGAGGCTCTGCTCATCTCATCCACAAAGGGATCCCAATGGATGGAGCATCCACCTCCTCGGAAGGTGCCCTGCCAGAGGGAAACAGGCCTTGGGGGCTGGGAGAGTGTGTGTCACACACTGGTAATAAAATGCTCAGACCTGAAAGTGACTTACTTCACTTCCACTCAGCAACTCATAGTTATTCCCATTATCAGAGTGCTACTATGTGCCAGAGAGAGTGATAAGAGTTTTTCATGCATTAACTCGTTTTTATTGTCCCAATACCCTATGGAGATAAATATTTCAACTATATCCAATTTACAGATAGCCAGAGCTAGTCAGAGGGCCACGCCCCCTAACCATAACGGAATCAGCTATTCAACCTTACAATGAGTCGAGAAGAAGAGAGCAGTGAATGACATAACAAGCCCCACAGCTGTGAGGTGAGCAGTGGTGGACCTCCTGGGTCCAGACAGGGTGTTCCAGCATCGATCCTGCTACTTCCCATCTCTGCCCCTAATCATCTGTGTTGCCCTGCAAAGTCCTAGTGTAGTAAGCTCCCCAATACAAGAGGGATGCAAGCAAAGGATAGAGGAATGCAGGTTAATGATACCACAGAGGCCCTTCCTTTTTCTAATAACCTAGAAGTACAATAAAGAGGCCCATAACTCTGCACGAGTCTCACATCACATAGAAATAAACAGAACCAAGCATTGCAGAATCCTTCACTAAGTACCAGATAGTTAGAGAGAAACAACCAATTCTCAGACCAGCTAAATGACCAAGTGCTGGGGGGAATTGTATGTATCTAGCGCAGACAGCAACATGGGTTGGCCATCACAGAATGCTACATCACTGCTTCCTCTCTGTGGGCAAGCTGCTCACATTGACTCTCCCCAGCAAGAATGAAGATCAGAAAAATCAACCATAAAGGAAGGCAAAGGATTTCCATTGGTAGAAATCCCTATAGCAAAATTTGTGGTGCTAAATATTTCTTTATAAAATCCAGACCTTATCAGTCTCCCTATTCAGCTACAGACAGGACAGCAAATAATTGGGTAAGAAAATGCATTGCTATTCACTCAAGATCATTAGGCTAATCAGCAATAGATAAAACATCTGAAAACGCCCGATAAAAGGGCAAACATGCTGTAAAGGCTCTCTCTCTTTCTCTCCCTCCCTTTCTCTCTCTCCCTCTCTTCCCCCCCGACACACACACACACACACACACACACACACACACACACACACACACGACATTTAAAAAATTAACATGTGCGTTAAGACTTCAGTTAGCAAAAGTATTCTTGACCATTTCTGTTAAATTCATATAATTCAGAGAGGTTAAAATTCTAACGATATTATCAAGTAAAGAAACTCATATTCAAAAAGATTAATTTAATTCACTCCTTATCTAAGTAAGTCTATGTCTGTGGTGCACATGAAAGCACCTTGAATCGGTGCAAAAAAACTGACTTCTTAATCTTTCAAAGTTGATGCCATCGCACCACTACCATGTACCAGGGCCAGTGATGGAATGCTGGGCTTGAGGGATCACAGTACTGTAATATATGGTATTTCTTAAGTTCCCAGGGAAATAATTTCTCTTTGATGTTCTACAGTAAGTCAAGCTTTCACCTACCACAGAATTCATTTTGTTTTTCTTTTCTTTTTTTTGAGTTGGAGTTTCACTCAGTCACCCAGACTGGAGTGCAGTGGCCGCTCCCAGCCACCGCAGCCTCGACCTGCTGGGCTCCTGCGATCCTTCCGCCTCCCCCTTCCAAGTAGCTGGAACTACAGGTGTGCACTACCATGCCTGGCTGGTTTTTTTGATTTATTGTAGAGATGAGGTCTCGCTTGCCCAGGCGGGTTTCGAACCCGTGGGCTCAGGCAATCCACTCACCTCAGCCTCCGAAGGCGCAGGATTACAGGTTGAGCCACCGAGCCCGGCCATTTTGTTTTTCATATGGTCAAGTGACATAAAATAATTTCCTCTGGTTTCTGCTGCGAAAATGACCTTATAGTGGAACTGATTATAATATTCCAAGAGAAATCAAGTATTATGGGATAACTGATGAATATGTTCACATGAGAGTCAACCTCCAAGCACTCTAGAAAATGAGCCAAACCATCTGTAGATAAAATGCTGGTTGGTGAACTGAACTATGCATGGCTCATCAGTCCAGTTGGTAAGACTTTCTACCTGTCTTTACAGTCCCCTCTCTTCAGTTATGGGGCTAGTGTGATCCTTCATAGAAGGAGAGGCTAGCAGCCCCTGGTCAATTACAGAGAGGTCTGAATCTCAACTTGACCTTCCTGTGCCTCCAGTTGCCGTATCAGAATACTGAAGTTGCACGCTAATTCACAGGCTGAGTCCCTTTCTTCTCCTGTTCCTGATTTATTTCTCCTCTTCTCCTCTCCTCTCCCCTTCCCTCCCTTCCCCTCCCTACTCCTTCCCCCCTTTCTTTCTCCTTAATTACATGAGTAAAACACAAACACATTCGTATTGTTAACAAAATTGGATTAGCTATAATTACTGCCTGGCATGGCCATGTGCTGTCAGAGATTGGAACAATTGTGCTTCTCATGAATGGCTGGTTAGGACCACAGCCACGCTGGAGAGGAACTTGGCACTGCCTAGTAACACAGAGATGTGTACACCCTGCAACCCACTCCTAGGCACGAGAACCAGAGAAACTCACACGTGTCCCAAGAGGACGTGATGACTTATGGAATAAATATTCTGTAATTGCAAAACAGTGGAAATCTACATATTTGCCAATAGGAGAATAAAAATAAATAATAGTCACAAAGTTGATTATTTCATAGAAATGAAAAAGTTTAAATAACTAGATATACATCAATACTGACATATTTTATGCATAATAATGAGTTTTTAAAAAGCAAGTTGTAGATTATACAGTATATTATTTTTATAAAATTAAATATGTGAAAAATATTAAATATCATTTTGGAATACATACTTAATGCACTAAAAGGATTAAACACATGGTTGGGATGATGGACTACACACTCTAGAGACAGTTGCCTCTTTGGGGAGTCAGGGGGTAAGAGGGAAGGGTAAGCTCTACCGGTCCTTCTTTATTTCCTAAACTGGATGATGGGAATTTGTTCCATTATACTATGAGCTATTTTTTTTTTCTTGAGTTGGAGTCTCACTCCATCGCCCAGACTAGAGTGTAGTGGCTGCTCCCGGCCACCGGAGCCTCGATCTGCTGGGCTCCGGCGATCCTTCCGCCTCAGCCTTCCAAGTAGCTGGAACTACAGGCGCGTGCCACTACGCCCAGCTAATTTTTGATTTATTGTAGAGATGAGGTCTCGCCAAGTTGCCCAGGTGGGTCTTGAACCCATGGGCTCAGGCAAGCCACTCACCTCGGCCTCCCAAAGTGCTGGGATTACAGGTTGAGCCTCCGAGCCCGACCCGAGCTATTTTTTTTAGCCTGATCTATTTGGTAAAAAATTGAAAATACTCTAAGGAAAAAATTCAAACATCTCAAATAAACTTAAACCTCACCTTGACCATCGCCCAACACCTAGTCCTAGGCACACTGCAGGCGTAGCTACTGTTATTAGGTATTAGTTCTTTTCTACTCAATATATATAGCAATTTTTGAGCAAATGGATGTCTTTCCTTTTCATATAAATGACAACACAACATATATACTTTCGTTTAAAGTCATGTACTCACCATGTTTATGTACCTTCCTCTTTAACAATAATACATTTTCATGTTACTTGGATATTTTCTTTTCCAGGCAGAAGAATACAGTGGCTAAGAGTACAGCCTTTGGATACAAACTGCCTTGGTTCTTCCAATGCTTGAGTCAACCCTTGCTATTTACCCAGGGCAAGTTACGGAAGATTTCTGGGCTTCAGGCATCTCATCTATGAAACAGAGATAATCATGATGCCTGCCTCTTAGGATTGTCTCAGGATTAGATGAGGAAATTCAAGTAAAGCACTCAGAGAAGTGACTGAAATATAGTGTGCTCTTGAAAATTATTATGAGTATTATTTGTTGTTACCATTTATGCCTCTGGGGAAAGACCCTTACAATGTTATCCTTACACCAAGTCCAACTCATGGCCGTTCTAGAAGAATCATGATGCTCCTTTGCCACCTCTGCTAATTGTGCTAGGCTTTGGGGATCAGTTGACCTCCAAAACTCTGCAGAACATTGTGGCAATGTCCAGTTTCAGTTCCTGCACACCAAGTTCTGGTTGTCCAAATTCCGGGCATTCTTTTTTTACAAGAGAACTTCTTCAACTCACTCATAGCTGTCAGTTCCTGCCAAGTTAATTTGGCAACTAAGGAAATATACATAAGTGTTTATATGTCACCATTCTTTCTTTAAATTGAGCCTGGGGGCGTGGCCAGCTTTCTTCCTTTTTCACATTCATTCTAATAATACTTTGAGTTGCACATGGAATATGCAACTTTCAGGCAAATTATTTTTCTCATCGTTCTCAGGTATTACTTCAAATCGATCACATCATCTATGTGCACTTTAATTGCAGTTAGCAACTTAAAATATCTGAGTCTATTTCTCACCTGATATCAAATTTAAGATTTGCATAATTCCCCAGGAAAAGAAAGATTCAGAACAAAAGCTTTAGAGTCAATCAGGCCTGAGTTCAAATCCTAGCTCTGCCATAGGTTAGCCATGTGCCCCAAGGTGAATAAATCAGTATTCTACAAGGAGGGGGTCTAAAAAACCCTGGAATTTAATTGTAAAAAATTGTGTATTTATTCTTATATGCTTAAACTCCAGTCACCTTAAACATACTCGCTGTTTGATGTAATACACTTATTGAGATGCTTTCCCCACTGTTCAAAATAGTTTTTGAACTTGTCGATTTTGATGCCTTTTAGTGTTTCTGCCGTTTTTTATTTTACCTCTTCTACATTAGCAAAATGTTTCCCTTTGAAGACTTTTTTTTATATGGGGAAACAAAAAAAGTTGCTCGGGCAAGGTCAGGTGAATAGGGAGAGTGGGGCATGGGACTCATGTCATTTTTTTAAAAATCAAAAACTGCTGAATACTGAGTGCGGTGTGGGCAGCTGTACTGTCATGGGAGAAGAACCCTTCAACTGTTTGCCATCACTTGGAAGGTTTATTCTGCAAATCTTGATGCAACCTTCTCAAAATTTCCAGATAAAAGCTTTGGTTGACCATTTGATCTGGAGGAACAAATTCTGAGTGTACTACAAGGGACCTGTCCTCCAAAAGATAATTCCTGTCTTTTTGGGGTCTCCCCTTGTATAACTAGATAACAAATTACTGCAAATACAGTGGCTCAGCACAGCACCCATTCGTTTGCTCACAGCTCTATAGTCCGTCTGGATGTGATGACTGGGTTCTCTGCTCCAGGCTAAAATCGAGGTGTAGGCAGGACTCACTGCCGATCTCATCTGGAGCTCAGGGCCCCCTTTTCAGCTCACACAGTTGTGGGCAGAATTCAGTTTCTTGCTGTCCTAAGACCAAAGCCCCATTCTCTTGCTTTTGTTAGCTGCGGCCACTCTCAGTTCCTAGAGGTTGACCACATTCCTTACCACATAGTCCCCTCCGTCTTCAAAGCCAGCAAGGGATTTTCCCCTCACATTAAGTCCCTCTTAGGCTTCTCATCTCTGATTTCCCCATCTGTTTCCTCTAGATGCAGATTTAAAGGGCTCACGTGATTGGGTCCAGCCTACCTGGATTATCGCCCTGTGTTAAGGTCAGGGGATCTGAGGACCTTAATCGTGTTTGCAAAGTTTCTTGACACCGGAACCCAGGTCAGTGTTGGACTGAATACTTAGGAGAAGGAGAGTGTGTTCCAGGGGGAAGAACATCTTGGAGACTTCTCAGAATTCTGCCACTCACATCCAGTCAGTTTTGCCTCACAAGCCTCAGCTGAGGAATGGAGACAGTGGGGGCTCATCGCAGAGAAAATGTCGATTGGATACAGTGCAGCAATAAAGCTTCCAAATACCAACTATGCTCAGGATTAGGCTGTTTTCATGATTTCATTTCACGCTCCCACTAACCTTTCTGCCTCAGCTTTATTGAGCATAATTGGCATACAAAAAACTACACATAATTAGTGTATACCATTTGGTGAGTTTGGACATGTGTTTACACTTGTGCTACCATCACCACAATCCAGGCAAAAAAAATACCCATCACTCTAAAAGACCCTTTGTTTTCTTTTCTGATGAGATCTGACCTATTAACAATGTGCGAGAACACTATAGCTTATTGTACTGTAGCCGCTATTTTGTCTGGCAGGTGTCTGGAATTTACTAATCTTGTATAACTAACATTATATTCGTTGAATACCAGCTCTCCCATAGCCCCCTTCCTGTACCCTGGTATTCATTCTATTGTCTACTTCTATACCTTTGACTATCTTAGATGCCTCACATAAAACAAAGTATGCAATATTTTTTTTCTGTGACTGACTTTTCTTTTTTTTTATTATAAAGACGGGGGTACAATTCAGGGTTAGATATACAAACGTTGATTATGCAGGTACCCTTGTTGATGAGGTGTGCCCCTCCTTCCCTCCCCTAGCAGTTTTCCTCAACTGCCAATACCACCTCCACTCCGACAGTTTCCCACTATAGCCAATTCCTTTCTTATAGTATTATAATTGTTCAAGGTCCGCTTATGAGTGAGAACATATGTACTCTGTTCTTTGTTTCTGTGATAGATCACTGAGCATGATCAACTCTAAATCCATCCAAGTTGTTGTGAAGTCCGTATGTTTGTCCTTTGTGGCTGCATAATATTCCATTGTGTATATGTACCACATTTTTTTTAATCCAGTCTAGCTCGATGGGCAACATCATGTTCCATGTTTTTGCTACTGTGAATAGAGCTGCAACAAACATACATGTGCAGGTATCTTTTTTGTAGAATGATTTGAGTTCCTCCGGGTATATTCCCAATGGGGGAATTGCTGGGTCATATGGAAGGTCAATTTCTAGTTCTTTCAGAAATCACCACACTGTCTTCCAAAGAGGTTGCACTAGTTTGCTTTCCCATCAGCAGTGTAGAAGCGTTCCTTTTTCTCCACATATTTTATTAATGATGGCCATTCTCACCGGGATTAGGCAGTATCTCAACGTGGTGGTTTTGATTTGCATTTCTCTGATGATGAGTGAGGCTGAGCACTTTTTCATGTGTCTGTTGACTGTATAACTTCTTTTGAGAAGTGTCTATTCATGTCTTTTGCCCACTTAATGGGGTTGTTTGTTTTTTTCCTTTAGGCATGTTTGAGTTCCTTGTAGATCTTAGATGTTAGGCCTTTGTCAGATACAAAGTTGGCCAATATTTTCTCCCATTCTGTGGGCTGTCTCCCTGCTCTCTTGATGGTTTCTTTTGCTTTGCAGGAGCTCATTAGTTTAATGAGGTCCCACTTGTCTATCTTATTTTTTAAGGTATGGGTATTTAGGGTTGACTGACTTTTCACTTAACATGATGTCTTCCTGGTTCATCTATGTTGTAGAAAATGTTAGGTTTAGCCTCCTTTTTTTTTTTTTTTTTTTGAGTTGGAGTCTCACTCTGTCACCCAGACTGGAGTGCAGTGGCTGCTCCCGGCCACCGCAGCCTCGACCTGCTGGGCTCCGGCGATCCTTCCGCCTCAACCTTCCAAGTAGCCGGAATTACAGGCATGCACTACCACGCCCAGCTGATTTTTTTTGATTTATTGTAGGGATGAGGTCTCGCTGACCAGGTGGGTCTCGAATCCGCAGGCTCAGGTAATTCACTCACCTCAGCCTTCCAAAGGCGCAGGATTACAGGCTGAGCCACCGAGCCCGGCTTAGCCTTCTTCTTAAGACTGAATAACATTCGGCTGCATGTGTGTACCACATCTTCTTTACGCATTCATTTGGGCTGTTTCCATGTTTTGGCTGCCGTGAATAATGTTCCCATGAACACAGGAATACAGATAACTCTTCAAGATCTTGATTTCAATTCTTTGGGGTATATACCCAGAAATGGAATTGCTGGATCATATGGTAATTCTATTTGTAATTTTTTGTGGACCATCCAGTCACTTCGGTTTCACAAGGCTCAGCTGCAAAATGGGGACAATAGTGCTCACTTAAAAGAAAAAGTTGATTGAATATAGTGAAACAATAAAAACTTCCAAATGCTGACTATGCTCGGGATTAAGCTGTTTTCTATAGCAGCTGTGCCACTTTCTTAAGTGTTCCTGTTTCTCCACCACCTCACCAACATTTGCTCTCTTTTGTGTTCTTGATAATATCCATCCTAACAGATGTGAAGTGATATCTTAATGCAGTTTTGAATTGCACTTCCCTGATGATTAGTGATGTGAAACATCTTTTTTATGTAACTGTTTGTCATTGTAAGTCTTCTTTGGAGAAATGTCTATTAAGATCCGTGGCCCACTTTTTACTCATGTTATTTAATTTGTTGTGATTGAGTTGTAGGAGTTCCTTACATGTTTTGGAAATTAACACATTATCAGAAATATGGTTAGCAAATATTTTCTCCCATTTCGTAGGCTGCCTTTTCATTCTGTTGGTTATTGCCTTTTTCTTTGAGTCAGAATCTCACTTTGTTGCCCAGGCTGCTGTGCAGTGGCACGCTGCTCACGGCCACCACAGACCCAACCTGCTGGGCTCAGGCAATTCTTCCGCTTCAGCCTTCCAAGCAGCTGGAACCACAGACATGTGCCACCATGCCTGGCTTATTTTTTGATTTGTTGTAGAGATGATGTCTTGCCATGTTGCTCAGGCCGGTCTCAAACCTCTGAGATCAGGTAATCCTCTCACCTCCATCTCCCAAAGTGCTGGGATTACAGGCTTGAGCCACTGTACCCGGCTGGTTATAGCCTTTGATGTGAAGAAGCTTCCTGATTTGATGTAGTTTCACTTGTAAATTCTCACTTTTGTTGCTAGTGTTTTTGGTGCTATATCAAATAAATCACTGCCAAGATCAATGCAGGGAAGCTTATCCCCTGTTTTCTTCCAGTTTTATGGATTCGGATCTTACGTTCAAATCTTTAATCCATTTCTTGGGCTAACTTTTGTGTATGGTATATGACAGAATTTCTTTCTTTTGGATGTGGATATCCAGTTTTCCCAAGACCATTTATTGAGGAGACGATCCTTTCTCCACTACGTATGACTGGCACCCTTGTTAAAGATTACTTGACCAACCGGGCTTGGTGGCTCAGCCTGTAATCCTGCGCCTTTGGGAGGCTGAGGTAAGTGGATTGCCTGAGCCCGCGGGTTCGAGACCCGCCTGGGCAGGCGAGACCTCATCTCTACAGTAAAATCAAAAAATTAGCCGGGCATGGTAGCTCGCGCCTGTATTTCCGGCTACTTGGAAGGCTGAGGGGGAAGGATCGCCCGAGCCCAGCAGGCGAGGCTGAGGTGGCCGGGAGCGGCCACTACGCTCCAGTCTGGGTGACAGAGTGAGACTCCAACTCAAAAAAATAAATAAATAAAATAAATAAAGATTACTTGACCACATATATGGTTTGTTTATAGGCTTTCTATTTTGCTTCAATGATATATATGTCTATTTTTAAGGTAGTCCCATACTGTTCAAATCGCTGTAGCTTTCTAATATATTTTGAAATCAGGAAATGTGTCTCCAGCTTTGTTCTTCTTCCTCAAAATTGTTTTGGCTATTTGGGGTCTTTTGTAAGTTCCACAAAAAATTTAGGATCACTTTTTCTTTCACTGTAAATAACTGTCTTTGGGATTTTAATAGAAATTGCATTGAATCTGTAGATTTCTTTAAGTAGCATGGGCATTTTAACAATATTAATTCTTCCAATTCATGGACACAGAATGTCTTTCTGAAAAAAGCACACAAAAGCAGAAATTTCCATCTGCTTTAATTTTTTCATTAGTGTTTTACAATTTTCAGTGTATAAACAATTCTTTCACCTCCTTGGCTAGGTTTATTCTTAAGTATTGCATTCTTTTTGGCAGTATGCTAAATGTGACTGTTTTCTTAATTTTCTTTTTGGATGGTTCATTGTTTATGTACAGAAACACAACTGATTTTTGTATGTTGATTTTGTATCCCGCAGCTTTACTTTGTAGCCTGAATTTGTTTATTAGCTCTAACCATTTTTTTTCTGGAATCTTTACGGTTTTGTATATATAAGATCATGTCATCTCCAGCAGCCCTTTTAAAGTAAACCTAGTACTGAGCCTTCTTTGGTGATGGGTGCTGATTAGGCTCCAATAATTATTCATTATATGAAACAATAATACAAAGACTATTGTTACCCACATTCTACAGATAAAGAAACTGAAACTTGGAGATAACGTCTATCGAGCAGTTATCACATCCTCGGGCACACAGAAAACTCACAAATACCAGTTTCCATCATCTTTACCATCATCAACATCATTTTATGATAAAAAGGAGAAACCCCCAAATCTCAGGTAGCACCTACCACATACCTACTCCTCATCCAGGCTGTGCAAGAGCTGTGGTGGTGATGATCTTAGCAAGGCATCTCTGGAGAGCTGCTCTCCCCTGAGAAGCTGCCTGGTCATTTTTGGCTGCTTTTGCAATACCCCAGGAGAGCTGTTGTTGATGGTCTAGTCCTGGAACCCACAACACCACAATCCAGAACCTTCTAGACCTGTAACACCAACTTGATGGTGGAATTAGCATTGCCTAGAGCAAAATGAAGCCCTTTTAACATCTACATTTGATCTTTATCTTCTGGCTATACAGATTCCTTTGTCTAATTTTACCTGTTATTTATTTTAAAGGTTTTCACTCCATCTTTTCCAACTTTTAGTGGAGACAGGCAGTACTCAAAGGCTTTCCTGAATCTTATAACAACATACAAAACATTATGTGTTTATTAAACTAACATCCATTATTCTTTTCAAATGTCAATCCATAATCAACATAAGTAGGGTCAGTGAAGAGTGGTGTTCAAAGAGGTTTTAGAATTTATCTCATTTTACTGTGGAAAAACTGAGTCTCACAGTAAGGAAAGGCTTCGCTTAAAGCCATGAGCCAGAACTGGATGGGTGTCTGGAGTCCAGTTGCCCAGTGCCACGCCCTTCCAATTACATCACTCTGCTTGGTGCCCAAAGTTCTGCTTGTGACTCCTTTTACTTTTTGCATGTATGTTTATATATAAGAAACCCAAACAAGAAAAATATAAAGTAAAAATAGCTCAACAGAGCTTAAAAGTACTCCTGGCCAATCAGAGATTGTGTGAGAATTCAATGGCCAGGCTGTTCCATCAGGTACTGTAAACACTGATAACCACTTTCCCAGTAGCCATTCTTTCCTTCTTCCTGGGGACAGACCCCAGTTTTGTATGGGGAGCACCCATATGCCCAACTCCAACAAGTTACTCTTTTTTTTAACCTCCCCTGCTGCCAGGGGCAGCAAGACATAGTTTTGGTCCATGAGTTAAAAGCAAAAGCTGACTAAGGGTTTGAAGAGGACTTGTTCTCCTGAGTAAATAGGTGGATGCTGCTGGCATCATCCCTTTCATTTTCTTCCCCTTGAGCCTGAACTTAATATCTAGAACAGCAGAAACTATCAGGAATGGAAACCTAGGGGGCACATGAGGCCTTGATATCACTGGTCTGAGGCACCAGCCCTGAACTTACCAGATGTCTTATTCAGGGCAAGAAACATAATCCAGAAAGTAATATGCTATAGAGCCCAAAGGAATTGCCTGTAACAGACCTGGGTGGGTGAGTCCTGGCTAGTTGCCTGATGTGGAGAAAGTTACCTACTTTCTCTGAGTGCCAGTTTTCCTCCCTCACAGAATTGATTTGAAGATAAAATAAGATAATATATATAAAGTGCTTATAATGGTGCTAGGCACACTGCAGGCCTTCCGTATACAGTAGACTGGTTAAATCCAGGACCTTTCTCTAAATTTATTTTATTATTAACATCCATTGTATATCCGGGGCATGTATGTAGAATCTGTCTAAATGGTCAGCAAGCAACACGCAACACACTCATAATTTTATACCAAGATTGGCCATGGAGGGCACATATTGCCACGACAATGCTAAGCAGTTTTCATAACGATTGCCTTAGAATCAGAGAATGCTAAAGCTAGAAAGAGAGCTCAACCTTCATCCAACAAACACTTATTGGGTGCCAAATGTGCATTCAGAAGCATGCTAGGTATATGAATACATCAGTGAAATAAGATGTCTGTTCTCAACAGTGTTTATCTAGCAGAGGGGCATTCCCTAAAGTGCATCTAATATGACCGTCTCATTTTGCAGATAAGGAAACGAAAGCCAGAGGGTAAATGACTTACAGATATTCCTGGATCACACAGCAGTAAGTGGCAGATGTGGGAGTGAAATCAAGCCTCCTGACTCTCATTGGGTTGGTCTTATTTCTGTATCCTTATACTCCTGATTTACATTTTTGCATGACATCCAGGGTATTCATTGCTGTCTCCCATGATGGCTGATAACCTAAATCTGATCTCTGAGGTCTTTTACTTCCGGGCACCTCCTCCCGTTCTCCTATGCTCCAGAAAGTGGAGTCTTGGTCTTATTTTCTCAAACATGTTGAGCTCATGCCTGTTTCAAGACCCTCATACCAGTCACGCAAGTTTCATCCCTTGTTTTACCTGTGTGGATTCTTCATCACTGAGTTCTCAGCTGGAATGCCACTTGTTCTGACCACTCCTAAAATATATCATTCTCTACCCCCACCTTTTTCTTTCAGCTCATGTAGCCAGCTGAAATTATCCTATTAATTTTTTTCTCACATGCTTGTTACTGGGCTGCATGAGGACAGGCACCTTATCTGCCTTGCTCACTATTGCATTCCAGAGACCACAGCAGCTCCTGAAATCATAGCTGGCACTCAATGAATATTTGTTAAATGAATGTCGGGTGATGTTGTTCGCTCCAGAATTCTAGGCTCCTGAGGTTATCTTTATCTGATGAATATTTGTGAGTTATGCTTGGCAAATTATGTTGAATGAATTAATGAGTGAGTGGGTAAATGAATCCCAAAGCTTTTCATGTTTAATTTTATAAGATATCAGATCCTAAAGGGATCTTGGAATGATGTTAGCCCAACCTTTTCTTGGGAAACAGGAGGAAAGTGAAGTCCGGTACTTGACTCAATATTCAACTGACTGAATTCAACTCCAAGTACTCTAGAAAATGAGCCAAACCATCTGTAGATAAAATGCTGACTGGCGAACTGAGCTATGCATGGTTCATCAGTCCAGTTGTGAGAGAGATTGGCGGGGAAACCTTTCCAGGTTACCCTCTCAAAAGATGAGTGAATACTGAATGAGCAAGCAAAGAATGATTTGACCATGGGATGCCTAACCTCTCTCACTTTTTCTCTCCCTGCTGCCCCAATCTTGAACTTCCTAGGATGGATGCCTGAAATTCCAAACCAGATTTTGCCTTTCTTTGACCTGGGGCTGTACATGGGTAGCCCTGGACAGCACAATTCCTGGGTTCCCCTGCCCACCCCCCCACTAAACTTACCTCTCTGGAAGCATCTAGACTTGTCATCTTTGTATTAGAGCTAAAATGTAATTTATCCAGCTATAGATTGCACTTGACCATGAGTGAACGACCAGAGCTAATTTTGTGGCTTGGAGGCCAATGTCTTGAAGATATTTTAGTTGCATAGGGCAGTAGAGGTCAAAGAAATTTAGACATAGTCTGGTCTGACTTTTATCATTTGAGAATGAGGAAACTGAGGCTTAGAAAGTTAGGTGACTCCTTTAAGGTCAAAGAGCCAGTTAGTGGCAGATCTGGGACTGGCTGTATCACACCAAATGGATGTGGAACAGGGGAGGGAGGCTTTGAAGTGCTGGGGTGGGAGGAAGCTGGGGTGGTGGGTGGCTGGATTTCAGAGCATCGTCAAGATTCTGCTGGGCTGAGCCCACCTTTCTTGGGCTTTTCTTCCCTGCAGAACTCTGAACGGCGGGCTGCTCCCTCCTCCCGCATAATGACATATCTGTACTTTCATCCTCCTTCACTAATTTGTATCTGTATCTTTTCTGTCACTTTATATAACTAATTACTGTTTACTCTTTCCAAGCAGGGTGTGTGCGGGTCCAAACTGTGGGAGAGAATGAGGGTGCTCTAAGGAAGCCTTTGAAGAAACCAGACAGTCCGTAACAATGGGAAACTCCAGCTGCAGAGCCGTCTTCTCTTTCCTTGCTGTGGCTCCACATCCTCCCACCTGGGCTCCTGGGAAAGTTCTGTTTAACAGTGAGAGTTGATAGCGCAGCACCTCTCAGCAGACAGCAGGTGTCTGGAAGGGCCTGCTACCTGCTCTGGCACAGTCCTTCATCCTGCAAACCCTTGCCGCTGGCCTCCGCAGGGAGTAGCTGCCTGCCCTCAGCTCTTCCTCTCCCTGAGACCCTTGGAATGACATTTAGAGATCTCTGAAGTAATTTTAGCCACACAAGGAAGCAGCACGGTCACATGGAAGAAATAAAAACATTCATAAGACTGAGATCTAGCCCCATTCTGCTGGCTGGTGGAGTGCTGGCTGGTCTCATTTAATCTTGTGACAACTTGCACAGATGACCAAGCTCTTTAGACATTTTAAAAAAAATTATAACTATGAAACATTCCAAAAAGTACAGAAAATAATATACTACCTTGAGCAAACAAGGATATTATGACCACACAGCTAGGTCTGAGCCACGATTTCAAGGGAGGAGGTCAGCTGGCCACAGGTTAGACTCTGGGAAGGTGGGACCGGGAAGAGCCATGTATGGCAGGACCTCTCCACTCCTTCACCTTCTGTCCCTAGAAATTCCCACTACACTCAAAATCAGGTACCTCATTCACAGTTTTAGATCTTTACCTATATGTAAAGACACATATATATACATATACATATGTGTATATATATGTATATAAACAAATATACATAATATATAAATACTTAGTATAAACAAAATATATTTAAAATATTTTTGTAATTTATGTGAATATTAGTATCATGCTGATGGTATTCTATTGAAAGTTGCTTCTTCATTCAATGTCATACTTTTGAGATCATCTGTACTGTACAAATAGACTGGCTTAATTAACATTAGTTGGTACTCCACTATATGAAAACTCACCATCTATTTATTTTTTCTTCTACGAGGGATAAATAATTTGCATCCAGTATTTTGCTATCATAAGCGCTGCAATAAACATCCTTGTGCACAAGTTCAAGAGTTTTTCTAGGGCAGAAATCCAGAAGGGGAATTGTTAAGCTACTGGGTAAGTGCTTCTTCAGTCTAAGGGTCTTCAACATAGTTATACCAAAGTTATGCTAAATACCTGCATAGAAATTTTACCAAATTGCTCTTCAAAATAATTATACCATTTGACTCTCCCATAAATAAGAGCTTTTGTTTCCTCACATCCTGCCAACACTTGGTGTCTTTGATTTATTAATTTTTACCAATAGATGGGTGTCAAGTGGTATCTCATTGTGTGATAGCATTTCCCTATTTTCTTGTGAAATCATGGAGCTTTTCGTTTATTTGTTGGTCATTCGGTTTTCGTCCTCTAAGGATTGCCTTCTTTCTCATTTTCTGGTTGGATTGTTTGTTTTTGTTTTAGTGTTTTGTAGCAACTCTTTTCAAATCTTGGGTACTAATCCTTTGTTGATTATATGGTCTATAAATAATTTCTCTAGTTTGACTTTTTTTTTCACTTTTTAAGATTTTGCCATATGAAAGCTTTCACTTAATTTAACTCCTGTCCCCAGCTTTATGGAGGTATTATTTATAATAAAATGATACATATTTATGGTGTGTGATGTGATATTTTGATACACGCATAATTTGTGAAATAATTAAATAAAACTAACTAACATATCCATCCCCTCACATTTATCCTTTTTCTGTAGTGAGAACATTTAGTATCTATTCTCTGAGCAATTTTCAAGTATACAAGTCATTATTATTAGCTATGGTCACCATGCTGTCCAACAGATCTCCAAAACTACTTGTTCCTCTTGTGACTGAAACCTTGTACCCTTTGACCAATATCTTCCCGTAACTTATCACTCTCCAGTCTTTGGCAAACACCGTTTCTCTCTCTGCTTCTATGAAATTAACTTTCAGACACTTTAATTTTAATGTAGTCAAACATAACAATCTTTTATTGTTGGATTATGATTTTGTATTTTATTAAAGATGCTATTTCTATCATCATACCATACTAGGATCTTGCAACACTAATCTAAAATGCTATTTCCTTCACTCCCAGGATTTTGTCCCACCTTGTTTTTATTGTCCCAAGTTATTGATATTATTTTTATAGAACAGCAAAACAAATACTTGCTTAGCACTATTCACATTCTCATCGAATTTTTTTTTAATATTGCTTCTTGCATTGCATTTCTATTTTCTGGGTCAATTTCCTTTTTCCTAAACTCCACTCTCAATACAGTGAGAGGTTGCTATATGCATGCTCTCAGTTTTATATGAAAGTGTCCTCATTTCAACATTGATATTGAAATATTTTTGGGTCAGGCTCGGTGGCTCAGCCTGTAATCCCAGCACTATGGGAGGCCGAGGCGAGTGAACTGCCTGAGCCCGCGGGCTCGAGACCAGCCCAGGCAACTTGGTGAGACCTCGCCTCTACAAAAAAAAAAAAAAAAAAATTAGCCAGGTGCGGTAGTGCACACCTGTAGTTTTGGCTACTTGGAAGACTGAGGTGGAAGGATCACTGAAGCCCAGCAGGTCGTTCCTGGGATGGCAGTGAGCTAGGGTAGCCATGAGCGTGCCACTGCACTCCAGCCTGGGCAATGGAGTGAGGGTCCAACTCAACTAAATAAATTAATTAATTAAAAAATGAACTATTTTGTATTAGGTCTATGGGAGGGAGACCCCAAACCCCCGGGATTTATTTTAAAATTGTGTATTTTTTTCTTACATGTTCAAACTTCAGTCACCTCCAAAGTACTCTCTATTTGATGCAATAAACCTATCAAGATGCTTTTTCCACATTCAAAACAGTTTTTGTTTTTTGTTTTTGTTTTTGCTTTTTTGAGTTGGAGTCTCACTCTGTCGCCCAGACTGGAGTGCAGCAGCCGCTCCCGGCCACGGCAGCCTCCACGTGCTGGGCTCCAGCGATCCTTCCGCCTCAGCCTTCCGAGTAGCTGGAATTACAGGCATGCGCTACCACGCCTGGCTGATTTTTTGATTTATTGTAGAGATGAGGTCTCGCCAAGTTGCCCAGGCGGGTCTCAAACCCACTGGCTCAGGCAATCCACTCACCTCAGCCTCCCAAAGTGCAGGATTACAGGCTGAGCCACCGAGCCTGGCTCAAAACAGTTTTTGAACTCGTCGATTTTGATGCTGTTTTAGGGCACTTCTGCCATTTTTTGTTTCATCTCTTCCACACTGGCAAAACATTTCCGTTTGAGGACTTTTTTCATTGGGGAAACAAAAAAAAAAGTTGCTTGGAGCAAGATTGGGTGAATAGGGAGGGTGGGGCAGGGGAGTCAAGCCATTTTTAGTCAAAAACAATGAACACTCAGAGCAGTGTGGGCAGGTGCCTTGTCATGATGGAAGAACCAGTCACTTGTTTGTCACCAAAAAATTCACTGACACCAAACTCAACCTCTCACAACGTTGCTAGCTGTACACTGATGGCAATGGGTTCGTAGAACACTTACCTAGTAGGGGAAGCCTGTACTACAAGGGGCCTGCCTTCCAAAAAAATAGCTCTGTTTTTTGTGGGAGGTGCCCTTTTAGATGCCTTAATTAATAATTATATCCTCTCACTTTTCTGAGGATAATAGTCCTTTGTCTTCTAGTCTCCATTGTTGCTACAATTTGGTTGTTGATCTGCAAATACGTGGACTCTTCCCTCTGATTGCCTTTTGTCCTGCATGTCTTTGATGTTGTGAAGCTTCACTGATTTGTGTTTAAATATGGATTTACTTTCATTCATTCTACGTAGGACTCGTAGTTCCTGTATAATCATATGCATCTCCTTCATCAAGTCTGGAAAAATTTTAGCCAACATTTTTTGAATTGTTGTCTCTCCCTCATTTACCCATTGACTTTTCTGTGTCTCATGTTAAATGTATACTAGTTTTTTCCTCTGTCCTATATGTCCTTTAAGCTTTTAAATATCCATCTCTGTGCTACAACTCTGCTAAATTTCTCACTTCAGTCTTTCAGTTAATGAATTCTTCCTTCAGCTATAATATCTTGTTTGATCTTCCTTTGAGGATTTAAAATGATGACTATTATATTTTTCTCTTCAGAAGTTCTACTTAGTTATGTTAGTTTATTCTTTATCACAGTGTCTCATGATTTCAATTCCTTCTTTATTAATTTTAAACAATTATTTTGTAATCTCTATTAAATTGGTCTAATATCTGAAGTCCTTGTAGTTAAAATCCCGATGACTTGAAGGTCTGCCAACTCTCACTGAAAGCAGCTTTTTCCTTCATATAAACATGTTTTTCAATTTTTGATTGCGAGTTCATTTTTTGTGAGATTTTATCTGTGAGAATTCTGGACAACCTAGGTTCAGCATGTGTCTCTCCAGAGGGGTTTTACATTTTCTTTGTGCAAGAAACCTGCCAGGTCCAATTTTATGATATTTTCTTGGATTACAAGTTCCCATATTATGAGTGTAGCATAACTTGGAACTCCACATCTTCATTACAAAACAGGACTTTTCATCATCTGTTCTCAAAAGTACTCTTCCTTCTGATTTTGTTCCAGTCAACTGACCAAGAAAGGAGCACAGCACCAACCTTGATGTCTCACATTTCTTTACTCACTCATCCAAATATGTGAATCCTGTGGCTACTATCTCTTTACATTTTTCTGAAATATATAATACATTAACTTTTCTCCACCTTTAATGCTACCAATATAGTTCTTTAATCATATACTTGAAATAAACCTTCTAATAAACCTTCTAATATTTGAAATAAACCTCTGCCACAAGACTTGACCTCCTCAAATTCATTATCTATACTGCAATTAGACTGATCTAAAATTCAAATCTAATTATGTCATTCTATGGCTTAAAATACCTTAAGGCATCTCTACTGTCTTCAAAATAAAGTCCCAAATTTGAAGACGAAATTCAAATGATTGATAATCTGACCTCTGCTTTTGGCCAATTTCCCCTCAATGCCTCTGAATGATCAATGCCTCAATCACACAAAAGCTGCTTAAATTCCTAGAATATTTTTGAAGATGCTAGAAAAAATCAATGTGCTGACAAAATCCAGGTGAAAGCTTCTTGGCATGAATTATTGTTAAGCTTTTCAAGAAAGTGTTACTTTTCATTATGCTGAGTAGTGAAAGCATATTAAATTGTCAGCAACAATTTTCTACTTTTTTTTGGAGGGTGACAAAGTAGGAATTTGTTGAGAAGACAGGAAAGTACCCAGTAGTGTGGAGGGGTCCCAAAGGGTTGCCCAATATTCTACTTTTTAAGTACCAGTGGAATTATATTCATTTTTTAACTATTTCAGTCCCAGAATAGCATGTATTTCTAATAAAAATATAATAATGTATGTCCTTTAAATACTGACAATGAAAATATATTGTCAATGACAAATATAATAATAGACTCCTCATAGATAGATAAATAAGTGAGCTCTCAGCGGGGAACTGGGTAATTAGATGATACCGTTAGAATTTGTAAGAATAAAAAGTTGAGGTCAGAAAGGTCTTTTCCAGTTCAAAATTTTGTAAGTGTAAGGTTATCTTCTTAATATTATAGTAGGTGCAATTCAGTGTGAAAAGCAATCAAATCATACAATATTAGAGCTAAAAGGGACCTTAAAGATAATTTAGTTCAATGGTTTCTCAAGTTTGTTACTAGACAGACCATTGTTTTCAAATAAAAATTGTGAACTCCAACGTGTGAGACAGATAGATATGCATCTCTTCTGACTTAACTTAGAGAATAGGATACTGCAGCCCTAAGCACAAGTAATCCTTCTCCCTTCCACCAGCAACACAGATATTACCCATAGCTAAGTCTAAAAATCACTGATCTACTTCAACCCAGTCACTGTGCCAATGAAAAATTGGAAACCCAGAGAGCCGATGATGTACTCAGGTCACACAATTAGCCAGCGACAAAGCTGACCTTAAACCTGATCTTGTACATTTCCACGAGGCACAATGGCTGACTCTTATTTTTTATAATAATTTAAACCCAATCTCAGAAAACCAATAGAATCACTCATTTTTCATGTTCCACAAGTAGATTAATGCTATTAAGTAACAAGTGTTCCCATGTATTTATTCCCTAGAAGCTTTGACATTAGAAATAGTTGCTCATTGTAGAAAATTTCAAAAATAAAGGAAAGCAAACACACAAAAGATAGAAATCTTCAGGAATCCCATCTGTCAGAAATAACCAGCAGCTTTTTTTTTCTATGCAGATATAATTTCTTTTAACTAAATGGAATCATCCAGGGGGAGTCAGTCAGCAGTCTTACTTACAAAATAGCAAAATCCTCTTTAGCTACTTTTGGCAAAGAAGACATTTATTAATGGACATTATGAAGTTCCAAAATCTCTAGGTAGGTCAGAGAGTCCAAGGTGTAGTCAATCCAACCAGAAAAAATACTCCAGCATTATAGGACTGCTTCAGAGAAAATTCCAGCACCACTACCACCACTGAGAACAGATGCCACAGCTCACAACCTGGACTCGGGGAGAAGCCCAAGAGCCAACACCAACACAAAGTTAGATCCTCCACTGCCTACTAGAAACCAGAAAATAAATTTTCCACAGCATGTGTGTCATCACATTGCTTTTCTCCCAAAAACCAACCTCCCTAAGATGGATCTCACAATGGCACTTAGGGCACAGGACATGCTCTATAAACAAGGAGCAAAAAATGTCCCAAACACGAGAAGGGGACACAAAGACCCCACAATGCAATGGCATAGCATTTGTAAAAGGAAACATCTTCATATGTTTGTGTTGTTTTAATTTATATCATGAAAATATTGACTTGGTAAGATCAACACGTTGACCATTATATAGGAATCATCTTGCCAAAAGAAATCTATATTGATTCCAAATGTAATGAATAACTCAATTTGTCCTTTCCTGTTCCTCATCCTTCAAAAATTATTTTTAAAATCTTTTCCAATTGAAAAGATATAAATTCTAAAAATGAAGTAACTCATTTATTAGGATTAAAAATCCATAAAACTGTGGGCTGTATGAGGAGTTAGTGACACACTTATTTACTCCCATGACTAATAACCATTTCAATATCATGTTTTTATCTCTCCTACTTAGTTAAAAATATAGTACAGATGATCAGTTACTTTAGATACCAATCAGCAACCCACAGACTTCCGATCAGAGTCTGTGGCTGCAAATCAATTGCAGCATATGGTGTTTATGCTCCTATTACAACACGGGACAGTAGCTAGATAATGTATTTAATGCAGTAATTAAGCAATTACTATTGTGCAGTCTAACACTCCATGTATATATGGATGTAGGGACTGTATTATAAAGGGCATGAACTGTAGTTATCTACCATCCATTTTAAGTTACAAGCCCAACTTGTGAGATAATATACACTTGTAAAAGCCTTAGCATGCGATGATAATGGCCTACTACTAGTCTCTGAATGTGTCCTGGAAATCTATCTTTTTAAAATAGAAATGGTACAATTATTACTAACTTACTAACAAGGAATCCTTAACTCATCTTCCTGAAGAAAACCTCAAATTTGGTCACTCTCTAACTTCAACTCTTGATCAAGTCTCAGTGTGTGTTGGTCAAAGCTTACAGTTCTTACCTGGGCATTCGAAACTCACTATCAACTCACCTGGAAATATTTTCCATTTATTAATGCCCTATTATTGACATTTAGGGTTGGATTTTTGTTTTTATTGCAGAGGGCTAACCTGAGCATTGTAGAATGTTTCACAACATCCCTGGCTTCTAACCATTAGATGCCAGCAGCCTTACCACCCCCTTCAGTCGTGACAACCCAAAATGCCTCTAGACATCATCCAATGTCCCCTGGTGGTGGGGTTGGGGTGGAGTGGGAGGTGCCCCAGTTGAGAACCATTGGTCTGAGAGGCTGAATTACTCTTTCTAAATAAACACTGATTCCTGCCTCTGTGTCTATTATTTATTCAGCAAATATTTATTGAACATTCACTCTACAAAAAGCACTCTGCTGGGGGTTATACATTCAACTGTGAGCAAGATTACTATGGTCTCTGACTTCTTGGAGTTAATAGCCTTATATAATAAATCAGAAAAAGTGCAAGCTGAGATGCAGAGATGAGTAAACAGGCCACGAAGATGTGGAGTGAGCAGAAGCCTCCACTCACTCGACTAGAACATCCTTTCCAGAATTCAGTGTGTATACATTCCACCCATTCTATGAGACCCAGCTCAGATGCTGCGTTTGTTCAGCCTTCTCTGATAGCTTCATGTGGAAGGAAACCCTCCTCCTCTGTACCTTACAACACTGAACAGCCAGAGCAGATATTCCTCTGGTACTTGGCACCCTGCTGTGTATGGGTTCCTTGAAAAAACTAACACAATTGACCATAGACAAACGATTTATTATTTTAAAATGTTTAAAGAGACACCAATCCTATTCAACATAGTACTGGAAGTTCTAACAAGAGCAATCAGGCAAGAGAAAAAAATAAAAGGCATTCACATTGGCAAGGATGAAATAAAACTATCTCTGTTTGTTGATGGCATGATTGTACATCTGGAAACCCTAAAGCCTTCTCCAAGAAACTCCTAGACCTGATAAATGACTTCAGTAGTCTCAGGATACAAACTCAATGCACAAAAAAGTAGCATTTTTATACACCCATAATGCTCATGTCAGAACGAAATCAAGAGCTCGATCCCATTTACAGTATCCACACAAAAAAATACAACACCTAGGAATTCATTTAACCAAAGAGGTGAAAGATCTCCACAAGGAGAACTACAAAACACTGATGAAAGAAGTTGCAAATGACACAAACAAATGGAAAACAATATCCCATTCTCACGGATTAGAAGAATCAACATAGTTGTGGGAGGCGGAGGGAAGGAAAAAAAAAGAATCAATATTGTTAAAATGACTACACTGCCCAAAGCAATCTACAGATTCAATGTAATGTAATTTCTGCAAACTACTGACATCCTTTTTCACAGAACTAGAAAAACCAATCCTAAAGTTCATATGGAACCAAAAAATAGCCCAAATGACCAAAGTCATACTAAATAAAAAGAACAAATGTGAAGGCATCACATTGCCTGACTTCAAATTATACTACAAGGCTATCATAACTGAAACAGCATGGTACTGGTGCAAAAATGGACAGATACATCAATGGAGCAGAATACAGAACACAGAAATAAAGCCACATACCTACAACCAACTGATCTTTGACAAAACCAACAAAATTGACAGTAGAGAGACAACATCTTATTCAATAAACAGTGCTGGGAAAATTGCCTATCCATATGCAGAAGAATTAAACTGGACCCCTACCTCTCATATGCAAAAATGAATTCAAGATGGATTAAAGACTTAAATGTAAAATCTGAAACTATGAAAACCTAGGAAAAACTTTTCTGTACATTGGACTAGACTAAGAAATTGTGATAAGGATCCCTAAACAAGCACAACAAAACAAAAATAGACAAATAGGAGTTAATTAAACTAAAAATCTTCTGCCCAGAAAAATAAATAATAATCAAAGTGAACAGAAAACATACAGAATGGGTAAAATTTTTGCAAATTATGTCTCAGACAAGGGACTAGTATACAGAACCTACAAGGAACTTAACATGAAAAAAAAAGAACACCCCAAAATGGACAAAGGACATGAACAGACACTTCTCAAAAGAAGACATAAAAGGCGGTTTATTTTGTCAATGCCAGCTCTGGCATGTCTCCATTTCTTTTCTCCCTGCTTTCTCTAATAAGCTTTGTTAGAAAACTGAAAAAAAAAGAGAGAAGACATACAAGAAGCCAAAAAAAAATACAAACACACACACACACACACACATACACACACACACACACTCAACATCACTAATCATCAGAGAAACACATTAAAACCACAAGGAAAAATCATCTTTTTATTCCCTTTGTGGTGTTTATAGACTCTCTGGTATGTTTCTTTTGTCATCCCTGACGCTTGTAACTTATGTTTTGTTAATTTCTTAAAAAAAAAAAAAAAAAAATATATATATATATAGGGTTTTAGATTTAGAGGGTACAAGTGCATGTTTATTACATGGGCGTGTTGCGTACTGCTGGGAATTGGGCCTCTGGTGTCCCTCTTCCCACAGTAGTGAACATTGTACCCAGCAGGTCGTTTTTGAACCCTTGCCTCGCTCCCACTCCCCCACTTTGATGTTCAGAATAGTTATCATGAAAAAAGTCAAAGAACAGATGTTGGTGCAGATGCAGAGAAAAGGGAATTCTCATACACTGTTGGTGGAATTGTAAACCAGTTCCACTTTTATAGAAAACAATATGAAGATTTTTCAAAGAACTGAAAATGGAACTACCATTCAACCCAGTAATCCCACTACTTGGTGTCTATCTACCCAAAGGAAAATAAATCATTATATATAAAATAAAGATACCTGCACTCATATGTTCATCACAGCACTGTTACAGTAGCAAAGTCATGAACCAACCTAAATGCCCACCAACAGTTGACTGAATAAAAGCAACACACACACACACAACACCATGAATACTATGCAGCCATAAAAAAAGAACAAAATCAATGTCCTTTGTTGCAACATGTTTGGAGCTGGAGGCCACTATCCTAAGTGAACTGACAGAAAAACAGAAAACCAAACACTACATGTTCTCACTTGTGTGTGGGAACTCAATGAACATAAAGATGGAAATAATAGACAATGGGAACATCCAAGGGGGGGAGTGGGAGAGAGACAAGGGTTCAAAAATGACCTGTTGGGTACAATGTTCACTACTGTGGGAACAGGGACACCAGAGGCCCAATTCCCAGCAGCACGCAACATGCCCATGTAATAAACATGTACTTGTACACCCTAAATCTAAAACCCTATATATATATATAAATTTTTTTTAAAGAAATTGACAAAGCATAAGTTACTAGCGTCAGGAATGACAAAAGAAACATACCAGAGAGTCTATAAACACCACAAAGGCAATAAAAAGACAATATAAATAAATTAATGTTTATACATTTAAAATTTAGGTAAAATAGACAAATTCCTAGAAAATCATAATTCACCCAATTGACTCAATAAGAGGAAAAAAAAACCTGAATAAGCCTATGCCTGTTAAAGAAAATTGAATCTATAAACAATAACCTTTCCACAAGATCTGCAGGACCAGATAACGTCACTGGTAAATTTTTCCAAACATTCAAGAAATAAATAACAGCAACTTACACAAAAACTTTTAGAGAACAAAGGCCAGAGTGACCTTGGTACCAAAATCTGAAAAGACATTACAGGATGGAGAAATATAGGCATATTTATCTTATAACTATGAGATCTAAAAATTCTAAGCAAAATATGAGCAAATTGAATGTAACAATATCTATGACAGCAAATGATAGTTATTCCAGTAATGTGAGGTTAATTTAACATTCAAATATAGTCAATGCAATTCTCAACAATAAAATAATAAAGGAGATATTCATATAACCACCATTAAAAAAGGATTTGAAGAAATGGGATATCATTTATTATTTACAAGAAAATAACTCTTACAATCTAAGGATAGAGGGCAAATTTTTAATCCAGAAGAATATCTTATAATGGTATTGTATGCTAAGTATTATGCTTAACAGAAAAATAGTGAAAGCTTTTTTCATAAGATTAAAAAGAGGCAACCAGGAGTGGTGGCTCAAGCCTATAATCCCAGCACTTTGGGAGACCAAAGTGAGAGGATTGCCTGAGCCCGCATTTCCGAGACCAGCCTGGGCAACATGGCGAGACCTCATCTCTACAATAAATAAAAAAATAAGCCAGGCATGGTAATGCATGCCTGCAGTTCTGGCTACTTGGAAGATTGAGGTGGAAATATTGCCTGAGCCCAGCAGGTAGAGGGTGCAGTGGCCATGAATGTGCCACTGCACTCCAGCCTGGGCAACAGAATGAGATTCCAAATCAAATAAATAAATTAAAAAAATAAAAAGAGGCAAGGATATCCACTTCCACCACAGGGCCTCACCAGAGCAGTGAGGCAAGAAAACAAAGAAGCAAAACTGCCATTATTTACCCAAAAGTCTGGTTGTATGCATAGAAAATTCCAAATAATATGAGAACAAACTATTCGAATTAACAAAGAAATTTAGCAAATTTACTAGCTACAAGGTCAATTTCAAAATCAATTTTATTTTGACATAACAGCGACAAATAATCAGTAAATGGAATTTTAAATGATGCCATTTACAGAAGTACAGTAACACATGAAATATTTTAAACTACAAGAAACAAGACAGAATTGGCAGCAAACCAATCAACAAACAAACCAAAGTAACCAAATAGGATCCAGAAGCAGTCTTACACAGAATCCCAGAATTCTCCCTGACTTAAGGCTCTGAGTGCAGTGGGGTGCAAAGGCTTTTTCAATGAATGGCCCTAGGTCAATTAGATATCTACATTGAAAAAAGAAATCTTAACCCTTACCACATACCATATAAAACTCAGTTTCATGTGGATTATAAATCTAAATGTGAAAGATACAGTAATAAAGTTTCTAGAGAAAAACTTAGAGGTTTCCTTTTAATGACCTTGAGGAAATAACCAAAGATCTCTCAACTAGGATATAAAAAAACTAGCTTCATGGTTCATCTTCATGACCTTTAGGTAACCAAATATTGCTTAAATAGAATGTAAAAAGGCACTAACCATAAAAGAAGCCATTGATAAACTGGACTACATTTTGAAGAACTTCTGTTCGTCAAAGATCACCCTCAAAAGAGTAGGAGAAGATATTTGCAATGCATATATTTGAAATCCGAAAAAAATGGACTTTAATTTGGAATACAGAGTTCCTAACAATCAATAAGAAAAGGGCCAGTCAATTCAGCAGTAAAATGGACAAAAGATTGAACAAAATCTTCATTTAAAAAAGGGTACAGGCTGGGTGCGATGGCTCAGCCTGTAATCCCAACTTTGGGAAGTTGAGGCAAGAGATTGCGTGAACCCAGGTGTTCGACACCAGCCTAGGTAACTTGTAGAGACCTCGTCTCTACAATAAATCATACACACACACAAAACTAGCCAGGCATGGTGGCGTGCATCTGTAGTTACAGCTACTTGAAAGGCTGAGGCATAAGGATCGCCTAAACCCAGCAGGCTGAGGCTGCGGTGGCCGTGAGTGTGCCACTGCACTCCAGCCTGGGTGACAAAAGTGAGATTCCAACTCAAAAAAAGAAAAAAAAAAAAAAAAGATACAATACTAGCTTTGGCAAGAATGTGGAGCATTTAGAACTCATATATTGTGACTGGAAAGCAGATAGTTCTTCCAGGGCTGAACACACACACAGCCTGTGGTCTAAGCAGACCCACTACTAACTCAATGCACGTAGAAATGGGTGCACACATGCATCAAAAGCAAAAATCAAAAACTTATAGAGCACTCATTGTAATCGTGTAAAAATTGAAACAACTCAAAGATCCACTATTACAAGAATTTTTAAATTGTGATACATGCATACAACAAATACTTGGATTAACCATTCTTAATTTTTTTTTTTTTGAATTGAACTCTCACTCTGTTGCCCAGACTAGAGTGCAATGGCATACTTCACGGCCACCACAGCTTCTACCTGCTGGGTTCAGTTGATCTTCTGCTTCAGCCTTCCAAGTAGCTGGAACTACAAGCACACACCACTGCACCCAGCTAATTTTTTGATTTATTGTAGAGATGAGGTCTCGTCCAATTGCCCAGGCTGGTCTTGAACCTGTGGGCTCAGGCAATCCTCTCACCTCAGTCTCCCACAGTGCTGGGATTATATGCATGCCACTGCACCCAGCCTGGATGAACTATTCTTACAAGCAACGAAATGGGCATATCTCAAAGATATAATAATGAGTGAAAGAGGCCAGACACAAAAGATAAAATGTACAATTCCATTTGCATGAAATTCAAAACTGATGCGTGGCGATATGAGGATAATGGCTACCTTTTCAGGGGAGGGGTAGTGACCACCACTTTGGGCATTGGTAATATTGTTATTTCTTGGCACAGCTGTTCCAAGAATAGCATTTCTTTCTCCAACTCCCTGGACCAGTGGGATGGGAACATAGGGGAGAAGATGGTTGTCTACCCAGACACAAAAGATAGAATTAAGGTATTAAATGAGTTGATGAAGAGAAGCATTTTGCAAACGACAAACCACTATGTAAAAGAAGGCAACACAGTGCCCATTGCATGGGATAGCTGACAATGTAGGAACTGACCAGATATCTAACATGACCACAATACAGCTGGGCTGGCTCATCTGGGAAGCAAGGTCAGCTGGAACCAGGGACTCTAACATGGCCAAGATACTCTCCTGATTGGTCTTTTGGGTCTCTAATATTTTTCTGTATGTTCAATTCCTTCTCTGCGGCCACAGATGACATTTCTCCTCAGGAGAAAAACATGCTCTGCATCTGCACAGCCCACAGTAACCACCCGCACTGAAGGACAGGGTGGACCGGGGCCATTCCAGGACACATTATCTACGGCCCTGGAGTCAGAATCGCATTGCAGATTTTTATCACCACTGTGTAGATGAAGAAACTAAATATTGCTATGATAAAGAAAACAAAAAACAATTGTCAGTTGCAGCTAAGATCTTTAGCCCTACGGAGCGTAGCAGCCCCCTCTTTCTGAATAGTGTGTACCACCCATGTCTACTTCTACCAAAAAGCATGCAAAATCTTTGATACTGATGACTGAATACAAATCAATTCTACAGACCTTACAATAGATAAGGGCCTGTGCTACTTAATGGGGAACAAGCCAATAAGTCAGTCATGGTGATTGCCCTCTGGGTCTCATAATCTACTAGGGAAAAAAGTTCAACTGATAAGTTATTTGAATACAAGGGAGATTAATTTTAAATTATTCAAAGTATAAACTGAAAGGAAAGAATAGATTGATTTGAAATTTCAGAGACTGGAGGGAAAAAAGAAGTGAAGAGCAGGTGTCCTTTTAGGATTTGGGGAGCTGTAGTTTATACGACATAGCTAGGACACTTGGTATAGAGGTAGGTACAAATACGAGGCATAACAAGACTGGAGATAGACTGACACACTTAGGATGCCAGCAAGAGGAATCTGAATCTTCTTGTGGACACAGCTGAGGATTTTAACATTGGCTAAAAAAATTGCAGCCATGTCCATATTTGAGTTTCACTTACAGCCATCTGAATTCGGGCAAGTTGCTTAACTCCATTCAAGCCTTGGGCTTCTCCTCTGTAAAACAGGCACAATGACAGTGTCTACTACACAGGGCTGCTATGAGCTTTAGACAAGGTGATGCATGTGGAACATTCAGCACTGTGTCCAGTGCGTAATACATGTTCAGCAAATGCTAGCTGCCATCACTGTTGTTTCTATGGGAGAGAGTGACATATTCAAGGCTGCATGTAATGATGGTTAAAAATCAGCTTCTGAATTATTTTAAATTTTATTTAGATTTATGTATGTGATGCTGTGGCTTAAATCCATACAAAAATATCTGGTAATGAGGGTCTGGTCTTTTTAAAAAATATATTAAGCCAGGCTCGGTGGCTCAGCCTGTAATCCCGCGCCTTTGGGAGGCTGAGGTGAGTGGATTGCCTGAGCCCGTGGATTCGAGACCCGCCTGGGCAACGAGACCTCATCTCTACAATAAATCAAAAAATCAGCCGGGTGTGGTAGCGCACGGAAGGATTGCCGGAGCCCAGCAGGTCGAGGTTGCGGTGGCCGGGAGCGGCCACTACACTCCAGTCTGGACGACAGAATGAGACTCCAACTCAAAAAAAAAAAAATATATATATATATATATATATATATATATATATATATATATATATATAAATTAAATAGGTGTATAACTGAATGAATGAGTCTCATGCCAAAAGTAACAGCTTATAGGAATTGTTTGCAACATTAAAGAATTTGGAGTGTCTGTCATGAAACAGCATTGTCTGAAGCACTCCAGATACAAAGTCTAACTGGTAATTTTTATGTCCCTCTACCTTAAGCCATGTCAAGGTGGATCATTTCAAGAGATAGGTCAATCCTTTTTTCAGTTAAAGCTTACTTATACCACGGTGAAATTAAAAAGGTATTGTGGGGAAGCCCTGGCTGTAGAGTTGGTTTAACCTAGATCGATTCTATTCCTTCCTCTTTGTCTTCAAAGAAATTGTTTCACTACTCAGACATCCAATTCTTCACTTGCAAAATGAGATAAGGATACTTATGATCTTAAGTAGTGGCCAGACACATGATAATTACTTCTTTTCCTTGTTCTCAGAACACAGCACAAACAGTGCTTGGGGAAGAAAGAGTGGGCACAGGCTGGACCACAGACTATGGGATGCTCTGCAAGCTTTCGTGTTGGCCTGGCTTGTCACATCACTTAGGATCCCTCTCAGGTCTGCAGTACTGCAGTTCTGTGTCACAGGGAGTAAAAATGAATACTTACTTACTCGCTGATTCCTTGAATGACAGAAGTAGGGATCTCCTTGTTGCCTAAAAATTGGTAAGATGTTGGAAATAAAAGAAAAGCACTACTTAAAACAGTATTGCATTATACCCCCAGTTAACCTAGTCCCAGAAAGAAAGAGAGGAACTGGGTAAATACTGCAGGCAACTCTGTTCACTGCTCCACTGAGGAATCCACGCCTCCAGTGAGCACCAGATGGCAGTGGGGCACTTTCTGTGCCTCCGGTCACCTTCATTCCTGCTGTCCTTCACTGGGGACAAACCTCCACATTTTGCTTGTAATTCTGGTGATCAAAGACATCACAGGTCCCCAAATATAGGCCAACTACTTTCTACTGTTTTCAAGAGAATCTGTCATAACACTGGAAAAATGGCGATGTGGATTTATTGAGAAAGGGCATATTAGTCCTCACTTTTTTTTTTTTTTTGGGAAAGTGAGAAAGCAGAATTTATTGAGAGGACAGAAAAGCTCCCACAGTAGAAGGGGACCCGAGGGAGTTGCCCTAGTCCTCACTTTTGTATACTGTACTTTATGCATACAGTCTAAGGAATGTTTAAGGATATTCTTTTGACTGTATGAAAATTCACCTTAGATGTTAATCTTAGTAACTTTCGAGTGAGTCTTGACTCCAGGGAAGAGTAAATTGATGACATTTATTATCCCAGAAATTGTAGAACCTGAAAATACAAATTTTATAAGTTCCAGGAGGATTATGAGAAGACGGAGAAATTTCAGAACAACCCTACAACTATGCTGTCCTTCCAACAAAACATTGCTCATTAAAACGATCTGAGAAAAGGAGTGAGGGCTTCCTTCAGCCCTTGTGGCCTTGTGGCCAGAAAGTTCCTGAAGGCACAATTAAGTGGTTAAGTTCCTGGAACCTCCATTCTTGCAAACTGCTCAGGTAAAATGCTGACTCTAGGATTGTCACTTGTCAATCAGTTCTTCAGGTGGGACCAAAAATACTGCATGAAAAAATGTTGCCCTGTCTCTATATTTACTTGGATGCTGTGATTTAATTTGCAAGTGGAGGACACCATTTGGGTATTTTCTTTTTTACCTTGTTTCTATAGTCTTCCTCTTTCTCCTCTTTTTATTTTTTGATATGAAATAAAAGACAAGGCTTTACAGTGATTAAGTAGCACACATAGCAATCCCACTGACGTTGCTAGGCAACAGGGGCTGTGTATGGGCTTGATGAGTGGATCTGGGCATCTGCACGAAAGAGAAATACGAGGAAACAGCAAGTGAACTGTCTTGATAACCACAGGGGTTAGTGCTTTTTGATACACATGCTCTTGGATATGCCCGAGGAGGGGAGCGGCACACTTATTTCAAACCTTTCTGGCGGTTTATTTTTCCAAATGCATTTGAAATTCTCCTTGATGGAAAGTTGACACAGTGTGTTATAATGATCATTATCTCAAGAGGGGAAAGTAGGTAAAAATAGCCCTGTTTCTATTTCTCCAGTTCAGGGTTGCATCACCCATATCCTGGGTTGCTTTAACACCTTCCCTCCTAGTCACAGCAGGCAACCTTCTTCCCTCTCCCACAGCCTGTCCACTCAGCTGATTAACTACAAGTGTCTTTTTTATCTCCTGAGCTGCAGCTCCTCTCCCCTGGGGTCAGCATTTAACCTCTCCAGCTGCTGTAAAAATCTAATATTGCTGACTATAATAAGTCTGTTTAATTTTGCTCTGTTACAAAGCAATGTGTGATCATTAACGACAACAACAACAAAAAAAACCCCAGAAAAATACAGACAAATGACCATTAGCACTTGTTATCCTCTTCACCAGAAACAAGCAATGTAAAAACCTTTGTGCATATCATTCTGGATTATTTTCTGTACATACATATACAGGTATTTTTCCTGCATTACCTGTATAACTTTGTGCATATCATTCTGGATTGTTTTCTGTACAAACATAGACAGGTATTTTTCTTGTATTACCTGTATACTTAAAGTCATAATTGCCTTGCAAACTCAACAATAGTCAACATAGTTTTTAATGATTTTTGTACTAGAGCAGAATGATTTAACTTGAAAGAGTAATTAACAGGACAAATGATCAGCCACAAGATAATTCTCCTAATATTATTGCATCTTCTGTTCATTCCCTGCATCTGACCATAGGGAGCTTTAATAATTATCCAGTCTTACATCATTATTTTCTTTCCATTTCTATTAGTATTACCCAGTTCAAGTCCCTTATCTGGCCTCTTACAGTAATGAGGTAAGTAGGACTCTGTTTTAAGCGTCAGAAACTCCAACTCAAAGTGGTTTAAGCAAAAGCCAGTGGCAGGATACAGCTGTATGGCTAAATGTTGCAGAGGAGTGCTAGCTAAACGCACAGTGAGAGCCACAGACTCCAAACTGTCACAAGATCCAGCTACCTCTGCATCTCAGCAGCTGTCTCTGCTGTGATGGCATCACTCCTGGGCAAGCTCCCCCCAGGCATGACGAGATGGTTATCAGCATCTCCAGGCCTCTATGTTCTCAGAAATTCCAGAGGAACAAGCATTCCCTGATTTGGTCCTGGGAGTCACTGACTACACCCACCTGAACCAATCACTGCAGCCAGGGCCAGGTGCTCCAGGTGGGGCCAAGTCTGGAGAACATGCCCATTCTAGAGCCAGGTTAACACAATTCACCCCACCCAGAACTCAAGAATCCAGGGTCAAGGGAAGGCCATACCCCAAAGCAAAGTCAGGGTGCCGTTGCCTGGGAAAGGGGATACAGAGGCTGTGCATTCAGAGTGGCAACTTTCACTGTCATCGTCCTGTCTGCTCCATCTGCTCCACTTTCCACCCCTCTCAAAGCAGACAGCGCAGGAACCACATCCATCAGTCTTCTTCCCTCTGGCTTCTGGTTGGGTTTAGGTAAGAGGAAGCATAAGCTGGAGAGTGAAGCCAGAGCATTTCTTGTCTCCTTCCTTGGTGGGTTACAGCTGTCAGCAGCTGTGTTCCTGTACTGAAGGCGAACAAGTTCTTGTACTGAAGACCCTGCTCCTGTCAATGAAATCCTACAACCAGTTCCAGATCTCTCCTGCACACACCTTTACCCCGCCACATGAGCCTTCTCTGTCCCATGGGACCTTTACAGCAGCAGCCAGTAACGAGCTGTCCAAACTATTCGTGCTCTTGCATTTCATTCACAAATCTGGTTAACCATTAAGTCCTCATCCAAGAAGTGGATGTGAATATTAAAAGTTCAAGGCTAAGGGTCTGTCAACTTCACACAAATCCTCAGCCACTATTATCTAGGCCTCAGTGACCACAGAAGTGCACTGAGGATTATCACAGATGCTAGTGATTCCAACTGCTTTTCTTTAGGTTGATTTAGTAGAGTTTATCTGGAATATACTCTGTGAAGGTTATATTTTAGTGCAGTTGAGATTTTCTAGTAGGATTGAAACAAAAAAGAAGAAAGGAAAGTCATGAAGAAAGAAAGAAGAGAGAAAAGAGGTGGAGAGAGAAGAAGGAAAAAAGGAAGAAGAGATAAAAAGGAAAAGCACACAGAAGTAAAGATTTTGGTTTGGAAAAGCACGCAGGAGTAAAGATTTTGGTTTTGTGCAGGTATCTATTTTGTAGAGTGATTTAAGTTCCACACTATTCACAATAGCAAAAACATAGAACCAACCATGCTGCCCGTTGAATCCGGTCTGGATTTTAAAAAATGTGACAGACCGGGTTCCGTGGCTCAGTCTGTAATCTCAGCACTTTGGGAGGCTGAGGCGAGTGGACTGCCTGAGCCCGGGGGTTCGAGACTAGCCTGGGCAACTTGGTGAGACCTCCTCTCTACAATAAATCAAAAATTAGCTGGCCATGGTAGCACACGTCTGTGGTTCTAGCTACTTGGAAGGCTGAGGTGGAAGGATCGCCAGAGCCCAGCAGGTTGATGCTGGGGTGGCCAGGAGTGTGCCACTGCACTCCAGCCTGGATGACAGAATGAGACTCCAACACACACACACACACAAAGTAGTACATACACATGATGGAATATTACATAGCCATAAAGAAGGACAAAATTATGGACTTCATAGCAACTTAGATGGATTTAGCATCTATGATACTGAGTGATCTATCACAGAAACAAAGAATTGAATACCACATGTTCTCACTCATAAGCAGACCCTAAACATTTACCATAATACTATAAGAAAGGAATTGGCAGTAGCCAGAAACTGCCAAGGGAGGTGGGGGGTAGAGATAAGGATACCTGATCTCAAACCAGGCGAAGTGAGGACCAAAGGGAGGCCCATAGTGTACCTGTATGATGACCACTTGTATATCTAATCCTGAATTGTATCCCACATCTTTAAAATTTAAAAACAAAAAAGATTTCGGTCTGGGAGTCAGAAAACCCGGAAATTCCATCCAACTTTGCCTGTGACTCACTGCAGGTGGCCTTGAGCTGTCTCCTGTTTTCACTGGGCCTTACTGTCCTGAGCTAGAAAACACTGGGATTGGACCAGATCATGTTTCTGATCCTTTCAGTATTAGATCTATTGAGTTCTAATGAACTACAATTAATGATGCTTGCAAAAAATGCACTTGAACACTACCAGTTCAAAGAAAATAAAGACACTTTACTAAATCGAATAAAAGTGTTTGTCTTGACCAAGAAAGCAAATTCTTTTTGAAAACTAGGCAATTAATTAAGTTAATAGTGCAGTGGAAACCTAAGGCATTGCCCACAATTCAGACCATAATGGTTTTTGTTTAGATTCTTGCCACAGACCAAATTTCACATGCGACAGCAGGGAGCTATCAACTGGGCTCTGCAGTGACACCCTGGGATGCACTGACGCAGCAAGCGGGAGCCATGCAGCTCGGTCTCCACAAGAAAAAGTCTGGGAGCCCCACAGAGGAGGGTGTCTCTCACTTCCTTGCGAGGTTTGCCTGGTCCAGCCAGGACCATGGAAACTGTAGGAAGAAAATCAAAGACAAGGCCAAAGCATGAAGTGAGCTGTAACTCAACAGTCACCAAAGAAAACAGAAAAGCCTGAGACACATCAGGGCCAAAGAAGGAGCATGGAAAATATGGTTATTATGAAATGAGGCAATTGATAATATTGAAAAGAATACCAAAATAATTAGAAGACTCTGAGATATTTCATGCTAAAAATATTCATTATAAATAACCAGGGCACAAGAGCAGGCGACAGACAAACTGGATGTGGGAGCGAAATGTGCAGGTAGACTGGGAGAAAGAGTAACACGATGGAGGGAGAGACTCTGCTCCTGAGGGCTCCATGGTCACCTGGGGCCAGGCCAGGTGAGGGCTGGCACCTACCAGATGCAGTGAGAGGTAAGCAGCCTCAACAGGGAGGTGGGGAATGGGGGGTGGGGAGCCAGAGGTTGAACCATCTGCACTGGCAGATGGCTTTAAGTTGCTTGCCAAGTAACTGATCAGTTGGTAACGGCCGCTTCAAATACGGAGTTGCGAAGGATGGTGAAGCCACAGTAGAAGCAGGTACAAGAAGAAAGAGTGACAGATTGGCAGAGTTTGCAAAGGGGGTGGCAGTAGGAATGGGAGTGATGGCCCACTTGAGTGATTTGCTGGCCTTGGAATGGATGTTCTAGAACTGCACTGTCCTGTATGGTAGCCACGAGCCATGCACAGTTATGGAACATTTGAAATGTGGCCAGTCTGAATTCAGCTGTGCTGTGAGTGGAAAATGCACACTGGATCTTGCAAACTAAGTACAAAAAGTGTATACTATCTCAGTAATTTTTATACTGATTATATGCAGAAGTGATATTTTGGATGTGTTGAGTTAAATAGAAAAAATTATTAAAATTGCTTCTATCTGTTTCTTTTTATTTATTTTTAGCATACTAGAAAACTAAAAATCACATATGAGGCCCACATTTGTGGTTTGCATATTTCTATCGGACAGCTCTATACCATTCCTTCCTCTCTCTCTAGGCTTCTACGATGTGATGATATTTAGGAAGACTTGACTTAGCCCTCACTGTCTTTTGCATCTCAAGCAGAGCCTGGTCTTGGACCAACTGAAAGAAAACCACATTGGGACTCAACAGCTGCCATAGCCACACAACTCACATCCACTTAGAACAGTCACCACCACCTCCTCACATGCACACCCATTTACCATATATGCAGACAACCATCTTTGTATGTGTCAGAACAATATCCATAAATAGGGAAGAAATATTAGCAGACTCATTTGTTACAGTGAAATTTGCATTTCTACTGTCAACTGCAATTATTTGTTTGAATTAGGGAGACTCATTAGTGCTTGTTAATATGAAGAAGTTCTTTGAAATGTGAAAGAGCATATGAACTTCATGTCTCCTACTTCCCAACAAAAAACCAGTTCACTGAGTGATGATTCCAGCAACAGGCTTCTACCTAAAATCAAGAGGCAAGGACTACCCATGCATGACAGGGAGTCAAAAGCAAACTTTTGCCTTGGGATGAAAACTTCCTGCCGGCACAACTGGATTCCACTCTTTCAGCTGTCTTCTCTGGACTTCTGCTCTTTCCAAACCCTAAGGGCCACCTGACCTTCCAGTCCTGTCAATTCCACTGGAACTACCGCCTGGCACGCCTATCTCTCAGTTCCTGCTAGCTGCATGAAACTCCTAGTCCAGACTCTGTTTGGTCAATCCATGGCAGACTAGGGAGGCCAGTTCTAATGAGCTTGTTTGAGGCTCTGATTCAGCAAGTCATACTTTTGAACTTTTCAGTTAGGTGAGTTAATGCATTCTTATTGTTTCATAAGTCACACTGAATTCAATTTCTCTGACTTAAAACTGGAAGAATCCTGACTATTGGCACACTTCCAATATTTAGACATTCCACGGATAATCTCTATTATTTCCTATAGTTCAAGAGGCAGCTTCTCATGGTGTCTCTCTTGATGATATAAATTCACACTGAAATTTTCTTTTCCTTTACCCTTTTCAAAAAATGGTCTGTAAGGCATCGTTATCATTCATAGAACTTGCCTTGGAGAGCTGGGCCATCAATAATCAAGGGAAATAAAAGGTCAAGTCAATACTTCACATTGAGTTACTGACGATACTCAATATTGTGTCATCCTTGTTGCTCACTTGGATTATATCCCAGCTCTGGGCTCCTGGCTCTGTGTGGGTCCTGGGACCCAGATGCCAATCTGCATCATTCCAGCTTTGACTGGCATCCAAGTGCCTCCTGATGTTTCTCATTGCCTCTTGTGATAATTGTTCCAAATCCTAGTCGCTCCAGGATCAGGGATCTACTTGATAATTCTTCCTAATCTAGGAACTGTAGATGGCTCCCTAATATCTTTTGAGAAACTTCTCTAAAGAAAATAAGAAACTTCCCTATGGTTTAAAATCGTCAATGTCCAGATTACCCATTGCTGTGATTTGAATATTAACATTTACTGGATTTACCTGACACTAACTGCTTGTTATAACATTGCTTTATGGACTTTTCTTTCTTTTGTGTACCTGTGATGTTTCTCCATAATCAACCCTGTTCTGATTTGTCTTCAGATCCCTACCACTTTTCACCAAACTTCAATTAACTTTCTATATATCCCAACCTACAACAAACATCATGAAGCCAGCACACCTGTCTACCTAGAGTTTGTCCTATTCTGCTGTCACTGTTGTCTTGTTGATATGTTTTGGGTATCCATGTGTTCACTTGCTGACACATGAGCATGAGAACACTGGAATAAGAATCCAAGCATCTGGATTCTAATCTGGGTTCTGTTATTTATTGGCAATGTGGCTATAAACAAACAAACAAAAAATCTTTCCTAGCCTCTCTAATTTTCAATTTCTTTATCTATACATTGGGTTAATAATACTTGTCCAATTTCACTGGAAGTTGTGAGTCTTAGATAACAGTGCATATGACAGCAACAGCAAACTATGAAGTTCCATATAAATAAATTATTAATAGGCGGCTTTATCACAGGGCAGAACTGTTATCTCATCCTTCTTTTTAACCACAAACAACCATTCATACTGTAGACAGCTGGTGAATATTTGTCAATTCTTAAGTATATATGCAAGTATACCTAAAAATCTATTTGCAAAGCAAAGAGAAATGTTTGCCAAAAACCAGTTATTTACAATAATTTGACACAACCTCACTGTTGCTGCTTTCCCTAAAATATCTAATCATTTGGGTTTAGTTGACTGCTAATGGCTACTTTTGAGGACACTGTCAGAGATGTGAAGGACTTCCACCTCCTCAGCACCTTCCTGTGCTTACATCCTAGGCCCCCAGCTGATGTCAGACCCCTCAGAGGGTGGCACAAGAGGGAAGACATTACATCAGCTAAAGGGTTTCTGATGAGAGGCGAGAGAGGATTCCTGGAGAATAAGTCAGTCAAAGAGAAACAGGAAGGTTGTTGAAAGCCATACCCACTCCCTGATGCCCTTAGACGGGTCCTGAATCACAGAGCACATGGCCCCATCTATCTACGATGTCACAGACATTCCTTCTCAGAATCGGTTACCTGTAAGGCTGACCCAGTGACATGAGGTACTGTCTGTAAAGTTAGCAGCATAGTACCTAGAACAAAAAAAGTCATAGGAATTCATTATTGTGGTAGTAGAGACAGTGGGATTAAAATGAATAGTAACAACTATAGTGGTAGCAGCAGTTGTAGAAGTAAGATGTGCAACGCTGGTCTTAGGACTTGGAATCATAATGCCAGAGTCCGTTAAGTCCTGAAGTCGTCTGGCTGTAGTGTAGTAGTTAAGAATCTAAGATCTGGAATCAGACCTCTGTGGTTTGGATCCTTGGTTCCATCACTCATTATTAGCTGCATGAATTTGGGCAAGCTAATTCACCTTTCTGTGCCTCGATATGAACGGCAGATAACGTGAGCACCCCATTCACAGAGCTGTCTTACGGAAAGCAAGAGAAATCCCCAGGAAGAGTTCAGCACAGCACTGACATGCGTTGAATACTCCATACTGTTAGCTAGTCACAGCAGGAATGGGGATGGGGATGGCAGCACTGGCAGAGGAGTCAATCCCACCCAAGGGGCATAAAATAAAGAGCGCACTGACCCTGTCATTAGTGACCCCATGCCATGTAACCTGCAAACAGCACACCACAGGAGAGTCTTTTCAACTTCAAATAGAGAATGTGTGTTCTTTTCATCCTCCCATCTTCTCTCCAAATCCCATGACCTCAGAACCCACGACTGCAAGTGAAATTCCGTGTGGGGGCATGTGCTGGGGGTAGGAGAGAGGTTAGATTATTAATATCCACTGGGCACAAACCTTTCTGCAATGGGCCTTCAATGATGACAAGATCATGCCTAGAGTCAAAAAATGAAATGAAGACTTTCTCAATTTAGTTTAATTCCTCCAACACTATAGGATATCAGACTAAACACCAGGTATATGATGTCTACAGAGGAGGTAGACATATTAAACAAATACTTAGTTGCAAACAACTGATAACACCAAGCTTGGGGGGTCAGTAGGTGACAGATAACTTCAGATGAGATGTGAACAGGAAGCTGACAAGAGAAAGAGAAGCTGGGTAGGATGTAAGCTGTAGAGAGACAGCTGGTCACTGGCTACTACATGAACTGGAGGTGAGGAGGACCGTAGTCGAGAGAGGACTTTGGGGATGTTACCAGTCACTCAGAAGAGAAACAGTGAAGTCTAAAGACAGCAGTGACAGGAGGGTAGAGACAGGGTGGTGGAGGCAAGGTTACATAATTTTAAATAAAACACTGCTAAAATTAAGCTGGAATAAAAAGGTTACTAGTTATTTTTTTCCTACAGAGTAAAACCTCATCAGTTCAACATAATTGGATAGAAGCATGTCAAAATTAATCAAATATGAATTACAAATTTTTTTAAAAATATGACTAACAGCTTAAAATTTTTTGACTAGATGAGATATTTTAAATACTTTCCAATTAATGGCATCAGTGTTCCTGCAAACAAAGTGGGGTTCTTAGAAGTAAAGTTTTTTTTTTTCTGAAGTGGGTTGAATCTTTCTCTTTCCTGATTTTGTTCACACAAATGTGCTTCGTGAATTCCAAGCCCAGTCTGCAGCCAATTCATCTCTCACTTGTGTAAGAAGTCACAACCTGACCTTAGGGAAATGATCTGAGAGGCGTATACAATTTCTTAGTCACAGAAGACTGATTGGCTGGTAATCTTCTTCCTTGGTTAAAGGTATCAAACTAGGTGATTCTAGCCCATCAGTGACACAATCATAGAAAATAAGACACTTAAAGTTATAAACAGAAATCAACCACAACTTTTCTGATTTTTCAGGGTTCCTTGGGGTGACTTCTTTTGTTTTGCAAAACTTCTGTCAATGGTAAAATTCAGTTCAATCCCAGGACATCAGAGCATTCCCTTTTAGGGAAGAGATTTTATCTTATCCTCTACTAAAGCATGAAATTAGTTAAAATTCATATCATAGCTTGTCTAAAACTCACACTAACTCAATGCACACTAACTCAATTTATTTTCCAAATGCTTATACATTTCTTACACCATAACTCTCATGAGTCATAAAGACTTATTTACTATGAAAAATCAGACTCAATTCTCACAAGCAAATTGACTAGAAATAAAAGTACAAAGTACAAAGGAAATCATTCAGTAATTCACAGATTACTTACGGATATACACAACAGGTGTTTTGCTTCCATAGCTTTCTGAGTTTAGAAAAATGAAAGGGTCATGGTTTTAACATTTATGCATACCTTAATTATGCAGAATGTCCTTAGTCCTTTCAAATGAGAGAATAAAATGATCTCTGAACTCTCAAGAAGGCAGAGGTTCCACATAAGGTTAGTTTTCTGGATATTAATATTTGGAGAGCTGTATTTATCTTTCACTGATCTAGAGACTGCTAGCCCTTTCTGGAGTCAATTTCTATTCTATTTAATTTACCATACGACAAATGTGATCAGTCTCTTCCCCAAAACATTTCCCCACTGAGATCCAACTAATTTAGCCAACTTCCTAGCAGACATTTTTTTTTTAACCTGAAAGTCTCACAGGTTTCTCCATCTCAATCAACTCCAAACTAAGCTCTAGTTCCCTGTGCACCATCCTCCCTCTCCAAGGTCACTTTCAAAATGCCTTCCTCTTCCTTCTCATGCAATTTGTCACCTTCTATGAGAAATGCCACTTCATAATTCCTCTAGAACCTGTATCCTTTCCTTGACCTTCACTTCTTCAATCTTTCTTCTGGTCCTTAGCTTACCTCCCCTGCACGGGTATCAAAGCCTGCTAACGGAGTTCCCTAAGCCCTTCCTCTGTCGCCCTGTAACCCTCATGTTTAGCTGCGTCATTCTTCCTCAATGCTGATGTAACATTTCCCTCTTCTATGCATACTAATCACTCTGCTGGACCTTCCACATCATTTTCTCTCTCTTTTTTTTTTGAGTTGGAGTCTCACTCTGTCACCCAGACTGGAGTGCAGTGGCCGCTCCCAGCCACCGCAACCTCGACCTGCTGGGCTCCGGCGATCCTTCTGCCTCAGCCTTCCAAATAGTTGGAACTACAGGCACGCGCTACCACACCCAGCTAATTTTTTGATTTATTGTAGAGATGAGGTCTCGCCAAGTTGCCCAGGCAAGTCTCGAACCCACAGACTCAGGGAATCCTCTCACCTCAGCCTTCCAAAGCGCAGGATTACAGGCTGAGCCACCGAGCCTGGATTTACTTCTACCAATACGTTTTGAAAGCTAAGAAGTTAAGAAGTTTTCAGGGTGTTTTTAACATTTAAAAAGCGACTCCTTTGTTTTAAGTACCTATCTGCACATATACTTTTTCTGGAAATCATCTTCAGAGCATTTGAACTGCAATAATTACTTATAATGAAAGATAGTGGCATATGAGATAAGGGGAAGCTAGAAATGTTAGTTACACTGTTGATAGAATCTAAAATAAATATGCATCTATATTTGATATGCACAAAGGCAGATAGTATTGAACATTCAGAGATGAGTACTTTGTATAAAACCTTCTGCAAGCACTGAAATTAATAAAGTCATTATAAGTTAAGGAGTAAGTGGGTGGGCAAAGAAGGAAAGAAAAAAGATTATTCTTACAGTTCTTTAGAAATGCAAATAAGAACATTGCCTGAATATCATTACCTGACTGATAAAATGGTAATCACTTAACAGGTATTTATTTAGAAATCTGTTCCAATTGAAAAAAGGTCTTAAATTCAACAGCCCTCTTTGCTAAGTGGCAATAAAACAGATTTCCAGGGAGAAAATAACAAGCACTAAATGTCATAATACAGCTCTATAAACGTGGCGATAATTTTTACCACTGCTTTAGAAATTTCAGTGATAAAGTAAAGAGCTCTCAGGGCCAGTCAGGAAGCCTGATACCACAGCACCCAACTCTGGAAAGAGAGATAGTTCAAAATGGCTTCTTTCCAAACAACAGAGACTCATAGCTATTACTCTCATAAACAGGACAGTACACAGCTTGCCTAAAAAAATGATTTTAATAAACTTTTTAAACCCTTAACAGGCCAAATGAATGAATCTTTTAGACTGTCAGTTTGGGAACCCAAGTCTAAAATGACAGATCTCTATACCATAAAAAGCTTTAGAAAAGCAAACCATGAAGCTCAAAGGATACACTCTGGCATCAAGCAAACTTGAGTGAAAATAATGGCTTCACCCCTTTCTAGAAGTATGACTTTGGGCAAAATTACAATCCCTCTCTGCTTCAGTTGCCTCATACATAATGCTGGGGCCACACTTAGTAAGGAACTCACAGGGTTGTCAGAATTAAATGAGTCCATATAGGTCACGTGTCTAGAGTGTCTGAACCATGCCAAGCCATTCTTGTCAAATGCTCAAGGCAGTAAATAAAAAGTGATTTGACATTTTCCTATCATCATCCAAATCTACTTTTGTTCAGATTTAGTCATGGTTAAGTGACATTTTAATCTAAATTACACATATTTTAGGAGATAAGTTTGTCTTTGGATAGTCGAAAGATAATTTGAAAAAAAAAAACCAGTGATTTTGGAAGCAAAGACTTGAGTTTTAGTCTCCGATTAATCACTTATTAGTTGTGAGGGCTTAGGGTAAACCCCTAACCTCTCTGAAACTCTTTTCTTTTGTGTATTGTGTTTTGTGGGACTGAAGGCAGTTGCAATCTGTAGGCGAGGCCCCAAGCCACAAAAAGGAGTTGGAAGGAATCTCAGCTGATTCACAGCACCAGTCCTGCACTTCTTGAATCTTACAGCAGCCCTTTCTTATAAAAGAGAGACAGAAGGCCCAGTCCTCCAGAATCCAGTGGACCTCAATACAGATCATGCTCCAATCTTGTAAAGTACAGAGGGGATTCTAACTGCACAGATCTCATAGACTTTCGTAAAATCAAGAAATGCTTCTATTCCCACCAAGCTGTTTGCATCTACTGATTTACACAGGTCCTGAGAAAACCCTAGAAAAATCATATTGAGATGTGACATTTAAATAAAGATTGGTGATAGTTGCCAGGGCTCCAAAGGAACCAAACCACAGGGAGGGATGAAAAGATGTCATGAGAAAAAAAGCCAGATTCACCAGGGTTGATGGAGCAACTGTCCCAGGGTGATGCATGTCAGTGGTAGTTCTGAGAACAAGTAACCACTGATACCAAAATTCATGATAACCCAATCTTCTGTGTGCTCCAAGGAAGAAGATTAGATCTGAGAATTTGAAATGCTGCAATGCTGGCTTCTGAAACACTTCTATCTCAAGCAATGTAAGTACGAGACCCACTTTGACCAAGTATTATTCAGAAGGCACACTCTACCCACTTCACCTGTGAAGTAATGTAGATTTTCATTATTGAAAAGTATCGGATTTTCTAAAGTCAAGGTGCAAGTTCATTCTGCAGGCTACAATTCAGGCTATAATTCCAAGTATGCCTCAGTGGAGCTGATAGAGCGGAAGGCTACAGAAGTTCATTTTGGCAAGCCAAATAAATTCAGGGACATGTGTAAGCAACCCTTTCAGTAATAATCAAATTCTCCCCAAAAGATACAGGTAAAGTGAACTGGGTAAAAGACTGAGCTTCCTGCATCCAGCAGACTGAGATACAGATGTTTATGTTAATGTGATCGCAGGTGCATTCTCAGGCCTGCAAACCTGTGAATAGAGCTCTACAGCTGTTGGTTCCAGAACAGACCAAGGACACACAGGGAGAAAGCTGTGTCTGTTGTTTGTCACTCCTTCCATATACTCTTCTCCATCAGAGAGGTCTAGAAGCCTAAAAACTAAATTGTCCAGACTTTCTTGTCCACTGGCTTCGGGTTATACTTTCCAAATGAGAGATTCCAGATGGAAAATTGGGTGGTGGTAGAGGGGAAGGGACCATTTTCTTTCATATCAGGAGGTACTTTCAGCAGTGAGAATAGCTGCAGATGGTCCCAGAAGCAACAGCTGTGGCAACAGCGGTGTCTCATGCAGAGCTCTGGTTAGTGTCTCCTGTTCCTTGCTCTTCCAGGAGCTCTGGGACCAGTTCCCTGCATCAAATCTCCCTGTGCATGAAACATATACAACAGTTTCCATTTCCTGACCAAACACTGACAGATGTAGAAACAGAAGAAAACAGGACAGAAGTATTTTCCTCTAAACAGAGACCATCTGATACAGAGCCCCACTAATGTCCCTCCATACTGCCACAGCACCTAGAGACGGGCATAGGGGGGAGGTGGGGGTGAGGAGAGGGAGTATTCAAGTGCTTCTGCACATTCCTGAACACATTTCAGAGAGTCCTCTTTTGTGGACTCCCAGTAAGTAGCTTCAGGGGATCCTCGATTTCCTAACAGACTACGCCCAAAGATGTAAATCCCTATTTACTCCCTTTCTTTAAACTATCTAGTATCAATGTGATCCTAAGTCTTGTGACTTGCATAACTTTTGCAGTGCATGGTATTTTAGGCCTTGTAAACTTTCTTTTTTTTTTTTGTGAGTCACTGTGCTCAGGCGATCCTTCCTTCTGAGCCTTCCAAGTAGCCAGAACTACAGATGCATGCCACCATGCCCAGCTAGTTTTTGTGATTTATTGTAGAGATGAGGTCTCATCAAATTGCCCAGGCTGGTCTCGAACCGCAGGGCTCAGGCAATCCTCTTGCCTCAGCCTCCCAAAGTGCTGGGATTACAGGCTGAGCCATCTCGCCTGGCCGTGTAAACTTTCTCTACTCTAAATGTCACTATCTAAATGTAAAATGCAGCTGTATCTTAAGTTCTATACAATGCTCTGCTGGGCACAAGGCTAATGTATAGGTACCGACAACTCTGGACTATAAAAGTGGACTGCGAGGACTGAAGGATGAGCAGAACCATTTTAAAAAGATCTCCAGTCCGACTCTGCTCCTTGAATTCGAACTCAGAAATAAACTTCTTTCTACCAGTTACCTGCCCTTTTGATTTATTGGTATCAAGGGGAGCAGCCGACCATTACTCAGACCATAACACATCAACTATGGGATTGATTGCATATAAAGGAGAGCTGTGTGTATTGAGTACGGTACATGTCCAAGAGTCAAAACCCACAGGATTTAATCCTAGATCCTCCAATTCCCAAACAGAAAGGTGCCCAAGCTCATGAAAGCTGCAAGTAAAGAGAGAATGGTGCTGAATAAGCTGCAGAAGGCCAGTGGTCTCATCCCAACTAAGCCACTTATCAGCCCCAATATTGAGATCTTCTGTCATCTTTGGGAGCTTCATCGGAAAATAAGCACAATCAGGGACAAATATTCAAATAATTTAACAACTGGTTAATAAGATCAGCCAGCTAAATAAATGCACAGTAAATGTAAACAATCAATAAACTTGAGTGTAGTAATTAAATATCAGTCCCGGAGTAATAAATACCCACATCTCATGATATGTGTAATGACTAAAGACACATTTATCATGTATTCTATGCATATTGTGCAAATTACTATGCTAAGAGTTTTATCTATATTACTTAGAAGCCTCATAAAAATCCCATTTTCAGATGCCAAACTGAAGGCTCAGTGAGATTAAATAATTTGCTCAAGGTCACACAGCCAGTAAGTCGGAAAAGTGAACCCATATCATTCTGTTTCCATAACTTCACTCTGCCAGTATCCCATGGTGCTGCTGTTGAAACCATTGTTCTAGGAGCCCAGTGGAAGCTGTATGGTATCACTTGCTGTAGAGGACTGCTAGCTTAATTCCACTACCAGCAAAGTTCACACACTACATGAGACCATTGCTTTAGAAATACAAATGTGTCATCCTCCCTCCAGCAGTTTGCTGTGTCTCTAGCTTGAGGTGACCCCTTGAGGCTCAGGGGTTTGCAGCACAGGATGAGTTCTGGCTCCTATTCACAGTGCTCCTGATCTGTTCAAAGGACTAAACGAACAATCGCCATTTTGTCAGTCAAGCAATACAGTTGAGTATTAGTCTCATTTACATTTCTAAAGCAACATAAAAATAACCCCTTTTAAACTGTACCCACCCACTTTCTCCTTATAAGCTAATGCATGTCACAATTTCAGAACTTGAAGAGAGATTTCCTGCAAAACATCTCATTGCCTTAAAGTTGCACATGTTCATGATTCTGACTGTCAAGTTACAAACATCAATCAACTCTGCTTCCAAATCAATTCCATATAAATAAGTCTTTAAGGCAGACAACTTATGCACATTGATTTTAAATTCTATGACTTATTTCAAAGCTTTAGAATATTTAGCATTAAAAATTTCCACTTCGTTCTCAGACTCTAGTGAAGCATAATATATATTTTCACCAGTATTAATCAGACCAAAATTAATCTCTCCTGTTTAAAAGAACTGCATTTTCTCTTTGATAAGGTTAGATATTATCAATTTATTCTTGTAGTCACATAGATATCTAATTAATTTAATTTCTTGATTTGAATTAATGAATTGCAATTTAGTGCCATGACAGACTTAAGACAACTGGGTAATTAACTTAAAGCCAGCTACTCACCTTTGCTGCGGTTTTTAATTAATGTTGTCACATCTGTACAGCAGGTGACTTCTTTTACATAAAGATTATGTATTTTATATTTATTCAGCTTCTGGTATTTATTCAGATTTTCTGTGTTGTACACAAAAGCTTGCCATGTTGATCTTCAAATCAAAAATATTTTGTGGCTCTCTAGTACCCAGCATCAGCCCTACTAGGGAAGACGGAAGAAAGATTCTCCTTCTGGAAATGTTTCCTCATTGGATTCCTTTCTCCCTTCCTCCTTTCCTCCCTCCCTCCTTCCTTCCACTTCTACCTTCTTCCCCTCCTCCCTCTTTCCTTTCCTTCCTTTAAATTTCCTTCCTTCTTTCCATCCCTGAAATGGCTTACAAAAATGATCAGTAGAAGATATTGTTAAGAAAGCAAAGGAAACCAGATGAAGAGACACAAAGAGTTGGGGGAGGAGAAAAACAATGACATGTGAGAACCACAGCACCCACCTAGAGATCTTCTACACTTGCTAGTGGTGATCATAAATTCGGCTCTCAGTTTCCTAGAAACCTGAGCAAAGGGAGGAAAATGCTACCCTTTATATGATTCATTAGTCCTATAAGATGGTTTTCTGGTTGTTAATGAGAAACATTAATAAGAAAGCACAACAGTTATTTTGTAGAAGTGAAACAGAATTTTAAAGGAGGGTGTTTTGATTGAAGAAGGAAGAAGCCCTGGAGGCCCCAGGAGCAGTGAGGAAGAAAAGCTCATGGGCAGGGGGAAGAAAGCTACAGTCAGAAAGAAGCAAGATATAAACTCTCTCTGCTCAAAGTCTGGTTTCCTGGAGGAACTTCAAAGTGCAAGTTTATATAAACATATATGGACTTTGTCCACCTATTTATCTCCTGCCTGAGCCCTGTATTTCTGGAGCAAAAAACTGATAGAGAACAAATTCTCAGAAAGCAAAAACTTTTTAATTGTAATAAATAGCCAGAAAAAAAGGATGTAAACCTAGCTGCTTTTAGGGACCCTTGAACTGAGAAAAACCACATGTCAGTGGGAAGAACCTGGTAGTTAAACAAAACAAAAAGTGTGACTATTTCCAAAGTTAGGGAGTGAATGTTCTAGGGTCCAGCTAGGGGGTTTCATGATCTTAGGAACAATGCTGGGTAAGGCACCAGTAGGCTCACTCTCCACATGCAAGCCCATGGTGTTCTACTGCAAAATCAACAGACACTGTTTCCAACTGTCTTCAACTCTTCGAAAAGAATGCAGCAGCATCTTCTCCAACAAGAGGAAGACAGATCAAAAACCCAAATCAGGTGGGTGTCAGATTGCCTGAAAGAGTGGCCTGCTGAGTGCTAGGCTTGTGAGACACTTGTTACCAGAGGGCAGGAGTCAAAAGGAACATGCTTTACAGTCAGGGGCTGCTTTCAGTATCAGGCGTCCATCCATCCATCCTGCATCAACTGCTTTCTCTGCAAGGAGCACTCTTAAGGGGAAGATGTATGTGATGCTTCCCATATTTCTAAAACCAAGAACTAGTGTTTCTTTTCTTCAGTCTTATCTTATAGTTCACAAAGAACATGGCACCTTGTATATCTCACTACTAGGATCTTTTTATCATTGCATTCAATTCTCATTTGTGTAATTGTCTTTGAGTTAGGCAGTGAGATCCTTAGGACCAGAAACTTGCCTTACTCTTCCTGACTCGAGGTTTAGCTGCTCAACTGATGTACAGTAAACAAACGAAGGCGACAGACTGACTGTCTCTTCATGCTCCACTTCCTAACTCTGCTGGAACTCCCAGAAGTTTTCAGCATCTCTACCTTGGTCTTTCAGCACTTTCTCCCTTAATTCTTTGAGCCTATACACGGTAGCTGTCTCAAATCATCTTTGATTATGTCAGCCAGTTTGTCTCTGACGCTTCCAGCCTAGAAGACTGACTGATACATAACTGCAAAGACCAAGGCGAATTAGCAAACAACTAGGTGAAGGTCAAACAAACAAAAAATGAAGTGATCCTGTGACCTAACAACATACTTTCACAGAATACATTTTATTTAACCCCAAATGTCCATATCTGGAGAAAATTGATGGGAACACCTCAGTTCTACAGCTCATGGAAGTCTAAAGCCTTCTCTGAGACTTTCCAAATCTCCCCAGGGCATTTCTAGTCTCCTGTCATCCCATTCCCTTTGGTTGTTCATTCCCACATCCTCTCTTCTAAACCACACTCACCCAGGCAGGAATGCCAGCCACTCCAGCAATTTACACACACACACACACACACACACACACACACACACACACACACACACACATATACACACACACAGGCATGGACATAAAATATGTACTACATAAAGGAAGCAGTGTCATTACATGTCCTTGAGCAGATTATAACTTCTTTAAGAATGGTATGAAGGGGGACCCCAAAAAACTGAAATTATCTTTTGAAAGGTGGGCCCCTTGTACTACACTCAAAATTTGTTCCTCTGGATCAAACGGTCAACCAAAGTTTTTATCTGGAAGTTTTGAGAAGGTTGCATTATGGTGGTGGCAAATAGGTGACTGGTTCTTCCACAATAACAACTCACCTGCCCATGCCGCACTGTGTTCATCCGTTTTTGACCAAAAACAGAACATGTCACCCGTGCCCCACCTTCCCTATTCACCTGATCTTGCCCTGAGTGACTTTTTTGTTTATTTCCTGAATGAAAAAAACTCCTCAAAGGGAAATGTTTTGCTGATGTGAAGAGATGAAACAAAAAACAGCAGAGATACTAAAAGGCATCAAAATTGATGAGTTCAAAAACGGTTTGGGGCAGTGAAAAAAAGCATCTTGATAGGTGTACTACATCAAATGGAGAGTACTTTGAAGGTGACGGAAGTTTAAACATGTAAAAATAAATGCACAATTTTATATAAATAAATTCCATTTTGGGGGGTCTTCCTTCATATGTGCTTCATAGGACTGTTCTAAAAATTAAACAAGCATGCAGCTCTTGATGACTTCACATATTCAACAAATTAAACATTCAGCACCCTGGGAAAACTGACTGACCACATACAGAAAATTAAAACAAGATCCCTACCTATACCATACACAAGGATCAACTCTAAATGAATCAAAGACCTAAATGAAAAACCTCCAACTATAAGAACCTTAGAAAATGCAGGAGAAACCCTTATGGAAATTGGAACTGGCAACCAATTCCTGACCAAAATCCCAAGCATCCATGCCATAAAAGATGAGATAGACAAGTGGGACCTCATCTAGCTGACAAGCTTCTTCAAAGCCAAAGAAACCATCAAAAGAGCGGGGAGACAGCCCACAGACCGGAAAAAATATTTGCCAACTGTATGTCTGACTAAGGCCTAACATCTAGGGTCTATAAGGAACTCAAATATGCCAAAAAAGAAAAAAACAAACAGCCCCATTACAAAGTGGGCAAAAGATATGAATAGACAGTTCTCAAAAGAAGATGTACAAGCAGCCAACAGATAATGAAAAAATGCTCAGCCTCACTAATCATCAAAGAAATGCAAATTAAAACTATACTGAGATACCACCTAACTCCAGTCAGGATGGCTATTATCAATAACTCAAAAAACAATAGATGCTAGAGATGATGTGACAAAAAGGGAACACTTCTACACTGTTGGTGGGAGTGTAAACTAGTACAACCTCTGTGGAAAACAATGTGGCGATTCCTAAAAGATCTAAAAATCGACCTTCCATATGATCCCTCAATCCCCCTACCAGGAATATACTCTGAAGAACTCAAATCACTCTATAAAAAAGATACCTGCACACATATGTTTATCTCAGCATTGTTCACAGCAGCAAGAATATGGAACCAACCATGCTGCCCATCAAAAAAGGACTGGATAAAGAAATATGGTACATACACACGATGGAATATTACACAGACATAAAGAAAAACAAAATCATGAACTTCACCACAACCTGGATGGACTTAGAGTCCATAATACTGAATGATCTTTCACAGAAACAAAGAACTGAGTATCACATGTTCTCACTCATAAGCAGACCTTGAACAATTATCATAATACTATAAGAAAAGGATGGACAGTAGTGGGAAACTGCCAGGAGGGGATTAGGGAGGTGGGATGGGCAGTAGTGGGAATCTGTCTGGCGAGAGGAGGACACAGCTCATTAATAAGGGTACCTCCATAATGAACAGCTGTATACCTAACCCTGAATTGTACCCCACATCTTTAAAACAAAAAAAGTCAGCATCCAATTCATAGCCAAGGTAGAACATTTTCCTGAAGGACTGAGTCCTCAGAGAGGTCAGTACACACACCACATTAAGGGAAAAAAAAAACGTTATGCAGTTTAGCTACTTTCAAAGTCCCCTGCAGTCACTATCCCATGAATGTGTTGTCCTTCCCAAGAAGAAACCCAGACTGCCTTCCCTGAATCTTCTCCCTTCTCTAAATGTCTCCCTTTCGCATTCATTTCCTCCGTATTCCAAGCAAGTGAAAGGATTCCTCTCCTAGGCTAGGAATCCAGGCCCTTCCGTTCACACCCAATAAGGGCACTTTTCTAAGTGAAGACATCCCATTACCAAAGAAGAATCCCTGGTTCCTGCTCTTAAAGTGGTATAATGTACTTCGTTTAGTTAACACGTGGAATGTCAGTTTCCAGACCTCAGTCACTTGGATGGTACCCTTGTAATTTTGTCTACAAGCATTCACTAATGTATATTTTTAAAATGCATATTCTTAAAAGTGAACTTAATTTTAAATTTTAAATAAATTTATCTTAAAAGGAAATTTTACTTCACTACTATCAGTGGTAAAATAGTATTACTCATCATGATAAGAAGGTAATCTTAATGGTAAGACATATAAGGTTTTAATTTTAAAATAAAAAAGTTGTTGGTGTACCACCTAAATTTATGTGGACTCCTAACAATGCCTGCATCACACTTTGGTAAATGTGAGCCTAAAATTTATTTTACTGTGACACTCAGAGGCTGTGTAGAAAGGAAATGGGTAGAAAGCATATGACGTTTGCCTGTTATTGATATTGTGGTAGAGAGGGGAGTGGGTGAGGAGAAACATATACTGATGGGATCTGCTTGGAAAACAGACAGACGGATGGTCCAGCGATGAGTTCTGGGGTGAGAGATCATCTTGTATCACACACTGTTGCTCCACAGCACCCAGGAGAATGGTTGATGTCCATTTAATCGAATTGCATTCTGCCCTCAGAAACTAATGCTGCTATAAATAAATGTTTGAAAGCTGGAAATGTTTGGGATCATAATATCTGAATTATTCCCCCAAAAGTGCATCTTAACCAACGGATCCAGCTTGAAACAGCGTCTGAAATTTAAAATAACTCCATAATGTGTCACTACTGATGCTGTTCACTCTGGCCTTTTAATTAACAAAAATAAAACTGAGATTCTCTGGATTTCACTAGGCTTTCTCTGTGCAAATAATTTCACAAACATTTAGAGGAAAATTAAACATAGGGTACCAGTCTAAAAATCTATATTAAAGTCCCAAGACTCCATGCCAAGCTAGTGCATCTGGTAAATAAGTCCACAAGCTTTCTACTGAGAGTGTAGTATGATTTATTGACAGATATGCAGAGTCTTTTGTATATGTGGATGTTCTAGAACACAACCCTATGAAATCCACATAATGCAGCAATGACAAGCTGATCAGCAGCTCTGTGAAATATCCACAACATGCTGTGATCACTCCAGGCATCAGGAGACACATCCTACTGTCCAGGACTCCCCTGGTTGGGTGAGAGCATATCTTTGCAGCTCAAGTCATATTGCACTAGAGTTTCTGTCAAGATACTTGACAGCTCTCTTTTGTCACAGCTTTCTACTACTTCAAACACAGAGGCACACGGCCCCTGACTATACCTGAAACATACTTTTCTACAGGTCTCAAGTGAAAGAAAAACAGCTCCTGTGATTGTACCAGGAGCGTTTTCTTTTAGAATGTCTTTCCAGTTACTGATATCTATGGATAATCCTCAGCCTCAAATCCCAATTCACAACATTTAAACCTCATTAAAGACAATTTTCTTTGTACTATTTGATTGTGCCAAATAAAATAAAGCAAGCCTTTAAGAAAAAAAAAAACAACCTAGGAACCACCCTATTATTTCATCTCCAAGAATCGTAGAAAATTACGGGAAAGTAAAACAAAACCATTTAGCTTCATTTAACTATGCCATGCAACCATCATGTCACATAATCTAATGACCGCGTTGAGAAAAGAAGTGGGCAAATTAAAATCTGCTATGAAAAGCAGCTTGAATTTATCTCAAGTTAGATGTACAAATAGATATTCTTAAGCTATTCTTATCCCCATTTAACTGCATCCTTTTTCCCATTAGAGAGATGAATATCTATTTTCAAACAGCAGCTCTGTAATGCAGACATTTAGCATAGGAGGCAGCTGGAAATATTTTTCAGCCATATCACATTCATCATTTAAGCAGAAATGACAGAATACCAATGATCAAACAGTACCACCCTCATGATCATATATGAAACAACAAAGAAAATCCACATCCATTAGCTTTGTGACTCTGCAGCCACAAACTTTTCAGAGGCTTCATAAGCACACAGCACAATATGTCCAGAAATGAAACGTACCTCACATTAGCATCAAGTTTGTCCATTACAGGAAGTAGGCATGGGTGAGCTGGATTTCAGTGCCCACAGGGTCCTACAATGGGGAAACAAAAAAATGTTAGGAAAGTAATGTAGAAAAAGTAAAGCCCCTGTTAAAGGGAAGAATGCCAAGTAATCATTGCTTCCTATGTATGAAGATTTGTTTTACAGGGATATTTAATAAACAATACTATAGCAAAAAGCTATTGGTATATTGAGGTATGGTGTAGCTGAGTATTGCAAAAGGTTTCTTCACCTTCTACTGATGTCTTGGTGATTAAAATATACAGGTTTTTTTTTTTTTTTTAGCTCTATGTTCATCCATTTATTTGTTCTTTTTTGTTCTTCCCAGAAACATAGCTTATTCATGAACTAGTGAAAATAGCTAACTACATTCTTATAATTAAAATAGTGCATTATCTAAAATGATCAGTCATTTTATTTCCTGTGAGGATTTTCCAAAACAAATTTGTTTTGCTTCAAAAAGTGACAGTTATTCAAAGAAAAAAAATGACAAGATGTCCATCCCTCGGCTCCCTTCCCTCCCCCCTCCTGTTGCTCCTCAGCCCCTCAAGGTTGAGCCTTGGCTAGGGCTAGGTAGAAAGACAGCCCCTCTCATATGAGATCAGCAACATTGAGGGGTATCTCCTCAATAGAGATGTGGTAGAAGGTCTCGATGTCGCAAAAAGTCCTCTTGTCTGCTTCTGAACAAATGTAATGGTATAATCACTATTTATCATTTGGGACCAAAACATTTTGCCATCATTCATCAAAACAAATTTTAAACCTTTTTGGGGGTGGGTCATCGTAGTTCCCTTCGAGAATCTAACAAATCCTTTAGAACTCTGTACAGAAAAAAAGTGGGTATGCATGCACCTACATACACGTTTTCCAGTTTCCTTGAAGCCAGGAGCCCAAGGACCCAAGAACTCCAGGCTAAGAACTCTCAGTGGAGTGGGGACTAAATTTCAAGCTACAAAAGCTCCTCGACCCTTATACCCATTAACAGACAGGCAGTCATTGATCTCCTCAAAATCGACTCTCAACTAACTGTGCAGTTTCATTTTTGCAGAAGAATTTTTGCATTGTTCCTCTTCTTTGTTCCACAGCATAGTAATCAGGGAATGCAGGGCCAACCCAGTGGTGTCTCCAGGGGCCACCTGGAGCAAGTTCCTTTTCATCTGATTCTCCTTCTTCACATCTCAGTGGACAGGAGAGACTGGAAGAGATCATTCCTGGGTTCACTACAGTTCTATCTGCTGGCTTTCTAATTGAATCTTACCAAGAAGAAACTCCAAATTTGTTTATCTACATAACAGAACAAAGAACTCAGTCGGGGCCCTGGGATACCTTGACCAGGGCAGAGTAAGCACATGTGGCTGGCAGCCAGGAGGAGAACGGCCACCACAGAGCTGGAAAGGACAAAGGAGACTTCTGTGTTCTCCAGCGTTTGCTCCTTAGAGCCTCTGAGTCTAACATGTGTTCCCGTGGGCATTTCTGGGGCTGGAGCAGGCGTGAGGAAGGCTCCACCTGTGGGACTCAGGTCCCTACCCTGACACTTCTATCTATTTTACATTTTGAATGTGGAATAATACTGTATTTGAAATACACAAATACAAAGCCTTAACTATTGAAGTGACAGGGCTCAATCCACTTTTCACGTCTATCTAAAAGCTTTCCTGAGGAGATCACATCCACCCGGTGGCTTAAAGCACTGCCTATTCACTGAATACTCCCTAAGTGTTATCTCTAGCCTGGGCCTTTCCCAGACTTGTAGTGTCCATGGACATCAAGACAGGTGTTTAAAAAGCGATCGCAAATGAAACTCTTCCTTTCTCACCCCCAACAAAAAGTTGCTTCCCCGCTTCCCCCACCAGATCTCTCCATCTCAGTAAATAGTCTCATCACATTCCCAGTTAAGCCACAAAACTCCTTTTTGTCACACCCTACGTCCAAACCACCGACAAACGCATTCTCTCTACTTTGAAAATGATTCTTATCCTCTGCAGAACCAACACCGGTATCCAAGCTGCCATCTTCCTTCCCTGAATACTCACCCCCCAAAACCCGCCTCCGGTCCACCATGCTTATCTCCTCTCCTCATCATAGCCAGATGATCTTTTTAACATGTAAGACCAATCATTTCTTGCTTGCATACATTTCTAGTGACTTCCTTTCACATTTGGAGCTAAACCTATACTCCTTAGCATGGCCAAGCAGATGCATGATCTGGCCCCAGCTCCTCACCTCTCACCCCTAGCCAAGTTCACTCCTCCCTGCCCACCTGCTTACTGATTTTGCCATTGCCCTTGACCGGCACAGTAGGCGGTCATCTCAGGGCCTTTTCACTTGTCTCCTCTGGCTGGGATGTGACCACACTGGTCACTCCTTCACTTCCATAAGAGTGCTGCTCAAATGTCACTTCTCTCACCATCTTACTAAAATTTCAGACGTCATTTTCTTTCTTTTTTTTTAAACCTATTTTTTATTTTAAAATTGTGGGATACAGTTAAGGGTTAGGTTTACAAATATGCATCATTCAGGCACTCTTGTTGATAAGGGGTGTCCCCCCGTTCCCAGACAGATATTGACTATCATTAATCCCACCTCCCTTTCCCTCCCTGCACCCCCCCAAAGTTTCCCACCACTGTCAATTCTTTTCTTATAGTATTACAATAGATGTTCAAGGTCCATTTATGAGTGAGAACATGTGATACTCAGATCTTTGTTTCTGTAAGAGATCACTCAGTATTATAAACTCTAGTTCCATCCAGGTTGCTGCGAAGTTCATGATCAGACCTCATTTTCTAAAGATGTCTGTTCTCTTTATCTGCTTTATTTTTTTCTTTCCAGTATTTATATTATATATAGTCAATTCCTTCTTCATTTGGGATCTGTCTTCCTCACAAGAATACAAGCTTCAAGAGGGCACAGGACACTGTCTTGATCCCTGTGACATCCTCAGTACCTAAGGAAATGCCTGGCATATTGTATTCTCATCATAGATTTTTTTTTGAGTCAACTAAGTAGTTAATTTGTTTGCAAATAAGGAAACAGAGCTTTGGGAGTTTCTGACTTTCCCATTGGCAGGTATATATGGGCCATTCCAGAGTACAATATCATAGTTTATAAAAGTAACAAAAGCCGTTGCATCTTACTATATTAGTTATTCCTCACTAAGTGTTAATAAGTGCCAGACATTGTGCTTTTCCTCCTCCGCCAACCTCTGAGTCTTTATCTCCATTCTCTAGATGAAAAGACTGAAGGTCAGAGAGGTTAATTGGCTTGTCAAAGTCACACAACTAGCACTTGACCAACATAGAAAGCAACGACCACAAAGCTGGAAAGGACAAAGGAGACTCTGTGTTCGCCACCGTTTGCTCCTTAGGGCCTCTAAGGACTGTGAACTCCAAAGCTCAAGATTTATCCTACATAGCCAGATGTGGTGGTGCACGCCTACAGTTCCAGCTACTCGGAAGGCTGAGGCAGAAGGATCGCCGGAGCCCAGCAGGTCGAGGCTGCGGTGACCGGGAACGGCCACTGCGCTGCAGTCTGGGCAACAGAGTGAGACTCCAACTCAAAAAAAATTAAAAAATTACAGAAAAAAAAGCTTTATCCTACATAGTTCTTGTTATCACATCACACATTTCCTCCCACTGGGGCAAGGGGAGAAATGAACATTTGCTATAATTTTCTGCTGACCATCTATTTCATCTTTCTCTGAGAATAGTGTTTTGGCTTTCCTTAGTGGAACGAGCCCTCTTTGCCCCAGTCCTTAGCTCTGGTGATAACCACATGAGCAGGTCTGGTCAATCAGAACAGTCTATTCCTGGCCAAAAGGATGCCTCTGCTTGTTGGCTGGACCAGTGAAAGTCAATCCTGGGATTTATGCTAAAAAGAATCTCTCTTCCTCTGATGTTGCTAGACAGTTTTAAGCAGCTGGTAGTCATCGTTGCCACCTCAGGGGAAGAACCAGTCTGAGAACGAAATTAACCCAAAGAAAAGCAGAGGTATGCCAGGTGTAGTGACTCACACCTATAATCCCAGCACTTTGGAAGGCCAAGGTGAGAGACTGCCTGAGCTCACAGGTTGAAGACCAGCCCGGGTAACTTGGTGAGACCTCATCTCTACAATAAAAATTAAAAATTTAGCCAGGTGTGGTGACATATGCTTATAGTTCCAGCTATTTGGAAGACTGAGGCAGAAGGATCACCTGAGCCCAGCAGGTAGAGGCTGGAGTGGCTGTGAGCATGCCACTGCACTCCAGCTCAGGCAACAGAGTGAGACTCTAACTCAAAAAAAAAGCAAGAAAGAAAAAAAGGAAAAAGAAAAGCAGAGGTGCAACACAGAGAATGCCAGTGTCTTGACTACATGTCTTGAGGCTTAAGATCCAGCAGAGTCTTAGGACAGTTTTACATGAGAATGACCCAGTTACGTGAACCAACTAGTTTCCTTTTTCCTCCTTACACCAGTCTGAGTTGGGGTCCAGCCATTATTTGCAGCTAAAATAATCCTGACTATAATAGAGGAAAAACAGTAATTGTTATACAGATTAAAAGGAAGAAAAATGGAACTAAGAAAACTCATTAAAAACTAGATAAAGTTCATCTCATTAAAACTGCATATGAAAATGTTGTAACACAAGGAAAACCTGTGTATTCATAGCAGTATACATTGTTATATTTGCTCATTGAAACTCAGTGAGCAAATTTAAAACAACTGCCATTTAACAAACCAGTGAGGTGGCAAGCATTTTGTCAGAGAAAAGGGAACAGGGGAAAGCGGAGTTGTTGGTTAGTACCTGTCTTAATTTGGTTAATCGATTATGGTCCACTATTCTCTGCTGTGCTCAATAGGAAGAATAATCAGAGCCATGATTAGAGGAATATATTTTATTAGGAAGCTTGCATAGGCCAGAGGGAGTGTGAAAGGAACCAGCATGTTTGTTTAGCATACTTACATTTCTGGATCCTTATGAAAACATTACCCAGTTAGTTGAAAACACAACACAGTGCGTCACCTATGCTCAGGTACAACTTCTGCCACTTGTAAAAGTTCTGCCAATTCAAATCCAATAAGATCTTGTGTGTGTGCGTGGGGGCTGTGAGTGTGTTTTAATGACCATTGCCCTGTACCCTATCACCTGGTCTAAGGGACAGGAAATGATACCCTTCCTACTAGTCTCCTTTGGAGAAACAGTTCTAGATTATCAGAGAAAAGAGCATGGCAAGTTCTGAAAGAGGACTAGACAAGAGAGTCCATCAAACTCTTCTACCATGTGAGGTACAAATGAAAAACTCCACATTCTCTCATGACCATGACAAGCACAAACCACTGGAATGACTCAAAATATCTTATCTGTCATAAAAGTAAAATGGCAGCAACATCCAAGTCTCTCAGATTCCTCTGAGCTTCTTTTCCTTGAGGACCATATTCAGAATCTGATCTTTCCTTATAAGAGAAAGAAGAGGAGAAGGAGGAGGAGGAGGAGGAGGACATGTTTATTGCTTATGCCACCCAATACCTGGTTCTAGCCCTCAGTTTTCCAGCTTGCAAATTTTAAGGACAAACCCACTAGGTAAGTGCATTCCATCTTTCACTGTGTTTTTGACTCTGAAAACTCTGAAATATTCCTGTGGAACAGTCGTTAATCATTAACAGGAGGTGTGTAGTTGCATCTCTATTAAAAGAAGCGTGAGCACAGGGCTCACCTGTGAATCGTCCCCACCTATTGAAGTGAAATATCAATGTCGTTTGGCACAGTGCCAGCATCTGTCAACCTGGAGCTATGTCATAACCTCAGCTTGCTTTGCTGTACTTTGTTTTCTTTTCCTTGATTTTGGTTGCTTGGAAGGATGGTCATGCATAACCATGTTCAGATTGACCACGTTTCGTTAGATAGTATGCCTACATGGGTTAAATTTCTACATCAAAGGGCGTATCTCAATACCTGTTTTTTGGACAAGTATCAGGAATAAATAAAACATTATTTATCTTAGTAGTCATATCGAGGATAGGATCCTAATATCATGGAAGGTACCCTGAAGGAGGAGTCACTGAATCTGAGTCCTCAGTCTGATCCTGCTACTAAGGTGCTGTCCTATTCTTAAGCAAATCTGTTTACCAGTCTTGGTCTGAACTTCTCTAACTGTAGAATGGAATGGGACCAAGGGTGTTAGGCATGGTGAGCAAAGGGAGAGATGTTGCAATTAGAGTGCCTGAAAAGTTGAGAATTCTCAGACCATCTCAGGCAGGCTCCATCTGCTAAGCAGGGAGAACACAAGTAAGAGCAAGGTGAGAGGCCAGGTATTTGGTAAGAATTGTCTAAGTGCTTGCTATCGGCCTCACCACCTCATTGCCCTAACTATACCAGTCATAGGCACCCAACATATCATCCCATCAGGATCACACAAACAAGCAGCCCCAAAACGGTCTCATAAATCCCATAATGATTCTATTTTCCTGATACCCCAAGCTTTCTTGACAATCACTATGAAAAAAATTATTGGACCATCGGAAAAATTGCAACTGAGCAAAACCTCTCACTAAGTGGAAGAAAAAATTCCTCTTCTTGACTATTTACTTGAATTTTGTTTTCTGGGAAACCTTTAGAATTTATAGGATGCTGTTTTGGCAACTTTTTAAAAAAAAAACCTCAATTAGTTGACACATACTCTTGAAAGAATTTCTGTCTGTAAATTAAACCCCCTACAAAAAAACATAGTATTTGTTTTTCTAGACATCTAAATTGCAGGATACACATGAAAATGTGTACAGCCCACTAAAAAGAGAGAGAGAGATGCATTCCACAAGCCGAATCTTTTTAGGATTAGTAGTCAAAATGCCATTTGAGCTAAACCATCTAGAAAGATTGAGTTCTAAATAAAAAGCTTCTAGACATCCCATTTTCACAACTGAAAATCCAACACAGAAGCCAACTCAGTCACACTTGAGGTCTCCCTACGCTGATATATGCAATTAGGATGCAAAATGTTTTTGAACTTTTTTCAAGATGACTAAGAAAAATATTCGTCCTAGGTAAAAAAAAAAAAAAAAATATTTCTCAGTTGGTAAGTTCAGTGCCTTTGTCAAAAGCTGATATTTAAAACAGCCCTTAACCAATGAGAGAATATTTAAGGGGCATACCCAATCTAGCTTCTGGGTACCTTCTGGGAAAAAGGATGGATTACAGGAAAAATAGAGAAGCATAAATTTTCCTTTCATGTAGTGCTGAATGGAATATATCTAGAGCATTTCTAGAAATCAGATTTTTTTTTTAGTAGGAGTCTCACTCTATCGCCCAGGCTGGAGTGCAGTGGCACGCTCACGGCCACCGCATCCTCAAACTGCAGAGCTTAGGCCATCTTTTCACCTCAGCCTTCCAAGTAGCTGGAACTACAGGTGCATGCTTCCACGCCCGGCTTATTTTTTGATTTATTGTAGAGATGAGGTCTCACCAAATTGTCCAGGCTGGTCTCGAACCCCTGGGCTCAGGCAATCCTCTCTCCTCGGCCTCACAAAGTGCTGAGATTACAGACTGAGCCATGGCGCCCAGCCAGAAATCAGATTTTTTAAAAGATAGAGACTTACCCCCTCAAAAAAATATGATGAGGAGAGTGTGGTTACAAGAAACCACATCCAGCTAAGTGTTAATCTGGGAATTTCTTGAAGAAAAACAGTCATGAAGAAAAAGACTCAGAGTCTTTTGTTTAGGTAGTTTTGGATCACTTGACTAATGTCACTCACTATTTGGTCACAGAATCTGTGAGGAAAGAAACAAATGATCAGCATTGGTTGGATGAATGGCATGACATGCTCTAGAAGTTTTACTTGATGGTTAGAGAAGGAACTAGCCTTGTCTTCATGGCTCCAGGGCAGGAGAGGAGCAGGGTTTGAGTCCTTGAGACTTTGAGCAGGTCATTCTAGTCATCAGAGCGGTCCAGCTTGAACCGTGTGCCTTGGCAGGTGACAAGACCCGCCTCAGTGGGAGGCTCCCACAGAGGCCACAGGCCATTGCTCTGTCATGCCTGAGGGGGAGGAAGCAAGTCCTGGAGCATTCAGAATTCTGATCAAATCCTGCAGAGCTAAATGAGAGGGTGTTTCTCGTGGAGCAGGGTTCTGGAGCTGATCATGTCTAAGAATCGAAGAATCACTGGAGGCTTGCTAAAACACAAATGCTGGTCCCGCAGCCAAGTTTCTGATATGGTAGGTTTAAAGAAGAGAAACTGCATTGCTATTGCATTGCATTGATATTGTTCACAGATATCGCTGATGGTCTTTCTGGGGGCCACTCTTGGAGAACCTCCCAGGCAAAGCATCGATTCCCCAAGTGTGGTTCTCATCCTCCAGAGAAGGAGATGGTATTAGGCAGCTAGAGCATTACGTGCTCTCAGATCACATGGTGAAATATGTGTTCTCTTTTCCTCTTCTGTTTGAAACACTGTTGCTTACGTTGATGAAAAGGACTCAAACAGGCCCTAGTTTATCTTTGAAAAGCTTGTTATTTGCTCATCTCTCTTTTGTAATAAAGAACAGGTCTCAGGCTCACAATCTTTTTCAAGAAACATGGCAGTCTTGGTTGTGCCCCCAAGAAACAGATCTTGAGGTGAGAACTAAATGCACATAGTTAATCTGACAGGGTGGCACTTTGGCGGGGTGATGGTACTGGGGGTGGAAAGAGGCACTATTGAGGAGTGTGTTATGAAGCCATTGACATCTAATCCCACAGGGAGCTCTGGGAAAGTGCGTGAAACACATGCCTTGGAATTGTCCCAAGCAAGGGCAGAGGGGCCTCGGGTGCGGATACTCCACACCCAACATTTGTTGACTAGCGCTGTCCACAGGGGTACGTGAGCTCCTGGGGCACCCCCAGCTTACTGTGCACACGAGAATCCTGTAGACTGTGGGCAGCCCTCCACAAGTAATGCGGGCTCATTGCTGGAAGTAAGATACTTTATCCAGAAATGGTGAGGGGATCTGCGGGAAAATGGGGGGGACACCAACACTGTCTGTTCCAGCAATTAGCTGAAGCCTAATACATTGTCTCGTGAGTGTTGCATCTGTTTTTACAGTTGTCTTCTATTTCTTGCAATTGGTGCTGGTCTCCACTTACATTTTTGTCTCTTTATAAAATACATTTATTTAAGGAAAATTAATTGATCTAAAGAAAAATCCAATGCAGACAGTGCCCCAGATGGCACAAGAAGGGGGCGAGAGTCACTCAGGGTGGAACTTGGATGGCTGAACTTGGGGGGAACACTGGCATAGTGGTTTAAAGCAGGGGCCAGCACATTATTTTTTTCTGTAAAGAGCTATTTAGAAAATATTTCAGACTTTTCAGATTATAAAGTCACTGTCACAACTACTAACACTGTTGTGTGGTGTGAAAACAGACACAGATAATACACAGATGATGGACATGGCTGTGTTCCATTAAAACGAAATATATGGACATTGAAACCTGAAATTCACATAATTTACACTTGTCACAAAATATGAATCGCCTTTTTGTTTTTTTCTCAAAAATTTTAAAATGTAAACATCTTTTTGAGCTAGCAGGCCATATACAAACAGGCAGCAGGGAAGATTGCGTGCCAGACTGATTCAAAGCCCAGCCCTGGAATCTGTCCCAGTTCGATGAATTATCAGAATGACCTTGGGCAAATGACTTAACTTTTCTTAGCCTCAGCAATCGCTTCTGTATAATGGGGAAAAACATACTATCAACCTCATGAGGTTGATGCAAAAAGCAAACAAAAGAACAAAAAACTTGAAAATGAATACTCATAAAGCAGGTAGGTGTTCAGTGAGTTAATAGCCAGCTGTGGATGGATCGGGTCCCCATCACTACAGGCCAGGTGTCTCCTACTCTGCTTCCCCCAAAGGCAGATGCACCTGGGGGCATCTCCCCGACTTTGGGATGTGGTTACAGAAATTATTCCTCTTCTCTGTAGCAGAGATCCCTGAGGACTGAGGCTGAGAATGCCCACTGATTTCAGCGGCCTGGAATTGGGAACCAGTCAAGCCAAAATTCATATTCCATTCAAATAAAGGCTTTACAATCTGTGTTTTGAACCTTGCAGAATGATGCGGCCGACAGCAGTGGTTCTCAAACACTAGTTGGCCTAAAATTCACAGGCGAAACTGCAGGCACCTCACTCAAAGCACTTCTAAATCAGTAGGCCCAGGAATCTGCATTTTAGCACATCTTAGTGATTCTGAGGAAACTGATTTCTGGAGAGCAGTGTGAAAGATGCTCCAAGGATGGAATACAACCCACCCAGGGTCCTCTGTAATTGTGGTTCCCCATCTGTTAATCACCCCATTGGCTAAGGGGCCTGGATTAGAGTATTTGTTATATGTGTCCAGAGAAATGTCTCTGTCAGCATGTTTACCTTGCTGTCTTCACTCTTTGCTATTTCTTCTGGCCCTCTGGATTAGGAAATAGTTTATACAGAATTCTCTACTTCAGATATCATGTTCTGATGACCATATCCAATTAAACATGCCAGTGCAATCTTCAGGGACAACTCACAGCTGCTTAGATGGAAATTCTTGAGAGACATCTGAATCTTTCCTAGACTAATACAATGTCACTTCCCAGAAGGCTGCCGCCCACAATCTCCTCCCAATAATTTCTAAATAAACCATGGGGGGGGGGGTGGGAGATAAAACTATACCCATAGATTTTAGGGGGAACCACTGAACACAGAAGAGAGGGTTCCCAGGGACGGAGCAGAGAAGAGTCGTGGTACATTTTTATAACTGAGACTAAATACCAAAGCCTTCACAGGCTCATTTCATTCACATCATATTGTGAGGGGGTACTGCAATTATTGCCACTTCACAGATGAAGAAACTGAGGCACAGGAAAAAATGGCTGCCCAAGGTCACTCCAGGCAGTGGCTCGAGAGCCCAGACCTCTAACCACCAAGCCATCCCACAAAGGATCCAGGTCTCCATGGTCCCCGACCTCAATGTTCCTGGCTTAATTTTATTAACTAGTTAATTTATGTAGCTTCTCAAAGTCTCCAGAATGTCTAACAGCACTAGAAAGAAGATAAGTTTTGAACCAAGGCCCAACTTTGCTCTTAACATTGTGTGACTCTGAGTTCCTCACTTTGCTTCAAGTTTCCAGCTGTCCCATGTGGTTAAGACATCCAGCCCACCTGTCTTGCTATCATGAAGTTCAACAGAGATAACATATGTGAACATTGAAAAACTTATCAAAAATGGTAACTTCCCAGCCTGTCATTTTCATAATTTTTTTTGTTTGAGTTGGAGTCTCACTCTGTCACCCAGACTGGAATGCAGTGGCACACTCCCAGCCACCCCAGCCTCGAGCTGCTAGACTCCAGCGATCCTCCCACCTCAGCCTTCCAAGTAGCCAGAACTACCAAGCCCGGCTCCTTTTTAATTTTATTGTAGAGACGATGTCTTGCCAAGTTTCCCGGGTGGGTCTTGAACCCGTGGGCTCAAGCAATCCACTCACCTCAGCCTCCCAAAGTGCTGTTTGAGAGGCTGAGCCACCAATCCAACCTCATAAATTATTTTTAAATGTTGGGAGGAAGAGTGCATTTGTCTTACGAAATCATCCGTGGCAAAAATCAGATTTTTCTAGAGTTCTCAGACAGGTTGTGAAGTACCAAACCTGGGGAGTAGGAAAATATGGCTTCTGCTTGGAAGATGGCCTATTTATTGTGACTCAACATAATGGAAATGGTGGGAGCCTAAGAATCAGATGACCTGGACGCTGGTCATTGCCCTGTCACTTCTTGAACTTTGTTGAGTCTTTCCCTTTCCCCTTCCAGAGGGGGAGAGAGTTGATTGGTGATTAGGAGAGTGGTTTGGGAGTCAGATTGCCAGTGCTAAGTCCCAGCTCAATCACTTCTCATTAGTGACCTTGGGCAAGCCATGTCACCTCTCTTGGCTTCAGTTTCCCCATTAGAATAAGAATAAGAATAAGAAACAGAAACTTAATTTGTAATCCTACAAAAAAATTGATTAATGAACAGATAGAAATATGATAAAGAAACTGTAGTAAAATGATCATTGTAGAACCTACTTGGTGAAATACGAGTTTTCACTGTAAAATCCTTTCAATGTTTCCATAAAATATATATCTTTGTAAAAAAAAAATTAGAAAATACCCCTGCATCAAAGACAACAACAGGATTTTTCGGAAAGTTTGATGAGGTATAGAGTGCTCAACAATGCTAGTGATAAGTGCTTGGCATTAGCAAGGATGATCTCCTATACAGGTGGAAGATAGGGCAGATGATGCATCCCTCTGATTACAATCTGTGAGTCAGAGCTGTGCTAGGTGAGCCAGAGATGCCCGAAAAGGCCACACGGCACAGATACCAGATGGACAGAGGAGTCAGGATGTGCCCACTGATGCATCAGAGTCCACGAGACACACACAAACGCTGATGTCAGGGCCTGTGTAGGGGAAACCAGACGTGGAGGAACCTTGAAAATAAAGGCAAACTGTTTTGATCACATGTCACAGTATGTGTTTCTCCATCTAATAACCTTTTGGGTGAAGAAAAACACTGGCTTTGGAGTAAGACCTGAGTTCAAATCCTGTCTTTGCCACACTAGTCGTGTGACAGGAGGGGACATTTATGCAAACACCCACTAGGCAACTTGTCGTTAGAAAAATCTACCAAACCACAAGGAGCACCCCATGGCAACTATGCTTCTGCTACACCTTTCAGCCATAAATGGTAGGGCCATTCAGATTCTTTTTCTTGAGAATTTGACATTCTTGGGAATGTGTCATGCTAACGGCAGAACATTAGAGAAGGAGTCATAAATTCCTGAGCTGAATTCTGGAAGATGATCTCCCTCTGTTATCCTTTCAGTATAGGTCCAACTTTTGCTTAAACAAGCCAGTACTGGTTTTTGTTATGTATAACCAAAAAATATATCTACTAATACAACTAGCCTTCTAACTAATACAAGACTTTTCTTAAAGTTTCTAGGCCTTAGTTTTCTCATCTGTAAATGAGAGAAACAATATTTCTCTCAGAGAATAGTAGAAAAATCAAAGAAGACTAGTTGTATGACACTCCACAGCATATGATAAACATTCAGTAAACATTATTAAAATTGGATCTGGATTTCAGAATAGCTAGATCTTTCTGAGCATGTACTTGAAGGCACTTTGCTTGACGGAAAGTGTGTTATCATGCTACCCCCCCACCAACACACACACACACACACACACACAGATGCTGACAGTCAAGAAGGAAAAAGTGGATTGAGTTTGAAATTTGATTTTAAAAGAAACTTTCTGATTGAGATTTCAAAAATGTAATCACTTACATATGAAGGTGTAGACTTGAGTCTCTGTTGGGTTTCTCCATTGTGCTGATGTGGCTTTGAAAGGGGAAGAAGTAAAAGCAACTAACTGCACAAGAAACAAAAGCTGGGCGGATAGATAATAGATCTTTCTTAACTTCAGAGAGACGTGTCAGAATTTATCTGGCAGTAGACAAGGTATTAAAGGACTTTTCATCTGGATTATCCTGTGAGTAATGAGGGATTTTATCATCCAAATTAAGGCAGCAGTGGGGGTGGGTGGAGACCGGGAACATAAGATCTAAGATCAGAACTGATCCAATCTAGAAGCACAATTGCCGAGAAAAAGCAAAGGTTTTGCTGAAACCCAAAACAAGAAATAAAGCTTAGATGCTTCATAAGATACATCAACTCATCCTTAGCAGTTACTGCTCTTTTGATCTTGTTCCACTCATTGAGTCTCATTAATCCATGCTTAGTATCTCAAAAATAAGATTTTCATTTTTAAAATCCAGATGACTGGATTGTGAGCTTTTATCTTGGTTATCCCAGTCTTACCCAGTGGTTCTCAAACAACGGTTCCCATACCAGCAGCAATGTCATCACCTGAGAAGCTAAGGGAAATGCAGATTCTCAGACTGTAACCTAGTTGCACAAATCAGATCCCAGTGGGGACCAGCAATCTGTGTTTTAACAGACCCTACACACTATTCTGTCATTCACAAAAGGTTGAAAACTACTGTCTCAATCAAACATCCAGGCTCACCAAGTCAGGGCTCTGCCATTTTTTCACTGGCAACTGCCAGCCTGTGGTTCTGTTCACATAGACTTTTAGAAAACAGTCAAATTTCCCAGGCTTGCCTGGCTTTTCAAGCGAATCAGTACCTCGAAAGGCAGTCCTTCTCACTCTGACTATATTGAAGTCTATCAATAAGCCAGTTTTTGGCTATTTACATTGCACTTATATATCCTTTTGTCCAAATGTGTCTCACTTTCCACTGCCTTGATGATGTTAAAAAGTCAACAGCACACAGAGTGGAGGAATCAAAAGATATGTCAAGAAGAGCAAGGAGAGAGGTGACAAAAACATGGCAACTTTGATTCTTGTGAGAGAAGAAATACCTCTAGTTTAGATAGATGGTGAGGAGGAGTTGATGGAGAAAGAAAAGTTGCCCTTACCACTTGCTCCTTCCACCACCTTGACCTCTCCTGAAGACCATTTGCCGCCACCCTCTCAGCTACATGTAAAAGCTATTTCCGAATAACACAGAGTGGAAGAAGACATTAAAATGAGAGAAATCACACTGCTTCAGTTGAACACAGCTCACACTCTCATAATCTCTAGCCTCCTTTCTAGAGGCCAACTTGTGTCTACAATTGGACTTGAGGATGTCTTAGTTGGTTTTTACCCTGTAACACAGGATCCCCTTCATGTAGGCAGTGTGATGGGGGTTCACGGCACAGATTCTGGAGTCAGACAATATACATCCAGCCACAGACACGTGCTAACGCAGGCACATCACTTCATTGTCTCATTTGCACTACCTCCTCTCTAAATGGGGGTGATAGAAGCATCTCTCTTATGGGATTCCTCATGAAGACCCCATGCTAAGACCCTCCACGTAATGGTGGACATCAGGGACTGGATGAGTGTGAGCTCTTAAGATGCTTATAACATTGCCTCTGAGCTGTTCCCCAGCAGATGGCAAACACCAGGAGAGATGGAGGTGAACACATGAGGGGAGCCACACTGGAAGGGTGGGAAAGCGACTAGCAATGGCAACTCATCTACTTATCAAAAATTGTTGCTGTCAGATGTTTCTGTACAAGGTTACAAGCCACGTGTTGAAGTACGATAGTGGCTCTCATCTGGTTGTCACAAGTGGGTGCTGTTCCTGGCATTAACGGGTGCCAGAGATGCTGCTGAAAGCCTTCAGGACAGAGTTTCCTAGCTCAAAACCACAACAGCACCAGGAAATCCCGAGTTACAGCGTGGTGTGAGGTCACCTTAATAAGGCTTGAAGCCTGTTTCAATTTTCATGAGACAATGGTATGAAAGATGCCAGCCCTTGATGGGAGATGAGAATGGGTGGTCCCCCAGAACTCCAACTCCAAGGCTGATGTATGCAGTTGATCTCAGCCTCAAATTGAAGTCAACAGTGCATTTCATTCCTTTCCCTTTTGTCTATTTCCTTTGCTCTAGCAACACATTGGATGTTTTAAAAAAGAGGGTAGCATATCAGAGGGTAACCGTGAGGCATGAGGTGAAATGGCAATCGGAATTCTAGTGCTGAGAGAATCCTTAGAAATGGCCTAGTGATTAGGCTTCAGTTGGAATCATTCATCACATCTTACAGGTGAAGAAACTGAGACTTAGAAAGGCAAAGACAAGCCATCGCCAGGCCATTGCAGTCATTGCCTTGCTAAGCTATGAGGTGGCCATGTGCCCTTTGAGCTTACGGCCAGGCCATGTTTTCTTAAGCTTTGGCCCCAACCCTGCCCTTGGGGAGAATTCTCTTTCTCTCCAATTTACTTTCTAAATAAACTGTATCTTCCAATCTTAAAAAAAAAAAAAAAGGATAGGCAAAAAGACATGACCTAGGCCACACAATTCTACAGTCATGGTCCCAGTCCTTCCGAAGAACTTACCACTTCTTGGTCAGACAGTGATATTATCCAGGGAGTCCTCTTCATGCATGGGCTCTGTAGTTTTTCAGTGATCCGCAGTCTATGCCTGTCCCTACCCTGGAACCCCCTGGATAAGGGTCTCACTTGATAAGGTGATGGTAGTAGGGAAAAAAAGTTTCTGGAGACGTTGAAGGAAAAGAGATAAGACCTGCCTATCGATGAAGCTGTGGCAGCTGCTGATAAAGGAAGAGGAGAAATAAAAGGTGACGTCAGTTTCCCGCTGGGTGATGTGGAGGTCAGTGGTGTTAAATAACAGAGGGGAGAATCAAGAGGTGGCTTGGGGTGGAGGATGCTGACATGGGATTTCGAGCACTGTCCTTTCATCTGTGACACCGGGGAAGTAGAAGGGGGGATGGAAGGTCAGGGAGGTGCAGAAGAGCAGGAACACGTTCAACACGTTGGCCCCACGCTGCTGTGGCTCCAGAACCACCAACGTCAGGAGTGAACCCAGATAACTGGAGGAACCAGAGGTCTGGATCCCCTGGGTTCTGGGGTCTCAAAAACCGAGATTCTTCCCATGGGAGGCATGATGCAAACAAAAGAGAGAATTTAGGGTGAGAATGTGTGAGGAAAATAAATATAAGATTAAATAATGCCTTGAGAATACTGCAAAGCCTCTTTTGACTGTTTTCCACCCCAAGCAAGAGCTGCCCCCAGAACTCTGGGGTCTCATCCCCACCCTGACAGTTTCTCGGCTTCTAGGGTGCTGTGTCCAGCACCAGTGTCCTCCGTCACCATCTGTGCACACCTACACCTTGTGGCACCTTCTCCTGTGGTCACCAGTGCTGAGGTCCCACTGAGGGACCAGGCAAACATCCACTACCACCCACTGGTCACCCGCTGGCCTCCGAGCCGGGAGCCTGTCCCAGCAATACAAGACAGGGAGGGCAAACTTGCACCAGGGTCCTCCCATCAGAGCCACTTTGGATCGCATCAAACCAGGGGCCTAAGAAACATCTTTCCTTCATCTTAATGGACCAGCTGGGAATCTCCTCCTAGAGGAATCTCCTCCTAGAGGAACTCTGGGAAGTGGAGAAGTGGAGCTCCTGCCTAAGCTTTTCACCTCTGTCCACCACGTCCCTGTATTGACAGACACTTCTCCCAAAGGCAGCAGCACCGGACCACATACAGGGCAGCGACTGCGGGAGAGGCATCTTGAATGAGACTGGGGTTCTCTGAAAGGCCAGCCACTGCAGGGTGGATTGTGAAGGCTTCCTGCAGCACAGAAGACCCCGCACTCAGGGCTGCGCACAGACAGGCGACACTCAGGACTCGCGATCCTCACACACACACACACACACACACAGAGAGAGAGAGAGAGAGAGAGAGAGAGAGAGAGAGAGAGAGAGAGAGAGACACCACACAGGCTCTCAGCTGCATATCCAGCACCATTCACAGAGGCCACACGCATCCGGTGGCACACAGGGTTGTGGGCATGCAGTCCATACACACACATACAACATACACACACACACACACACACCCTCCTATAGTGAGAGAACACACGTGCACTTCACAGGTACTTGCATGCTCAAGTGCAGGGTGCAGCCCAAGCCCACAGTGGTCGCGCTGGACACGCGCCCTGCACGCCCACGCCCACCCGCCCCCCGGCCGCCACGCGCCCACCGCGCTGCAGAGCCGGGTTGCCGGAGTCCCCGGCCCCATCGTGTTCCCCGTCCTCCTCGTGTCCCCCTCGCGTCCCACGGCGCGCGTGGCTCAGGGTCCCGACCCCGGCACTCACCGCTGCTGGGGGACGAGCGAGCGCGGAGCCGGGGCTGATGGAGCGGCCGCCCCGCCGCG